>NC_092226.1:9153052-9180552 GCF_036320965.1 Panulirus ornatus | reverse complement strand
CGTGGCCTTAGTTATGCTGGACTGGAAAACGTGGCCTTAGTTATGCTGGACTGGAAAACATGGCCTTAGTTATGCTGGACTGGAAAACGTGGCCTTAGCTATGCTTGACTGGAAAACATGGCCTTAGCTATGGTTGACTGGAAAACATGGCCTTAGTTATGCTTGACTGGAAAACATGGCCTTAGCTATGCTTGACTGGAAAACATGGCCTTAGCTATGCTTGACTGGAAAACATGGCCTTAGCTATGCTTGACTGGAAAACATGGCCTTAGCTATGCTTGACTGGAAAACATGTCCTTAGCTATGCTTGACTGGAAAACATGGCCTTAGCTATTCTTGACTGGAAAACATGGCCGTATCTATGCTTGACTGGAAAACATGTCCTTAGTTATGCTGGACTGGAAAACATGGCCTTAGCTATGCTAGAACAGACTGTAGCTAGCATTAGTAGTGCTCACTTTTGGGCTGTAACACACACACAAACACACACACACTACTTGATGTCAGGGACGTGCCTTGGAGCTCTATTTAACTCAAGTGCTTTGAGGATGCAAAAGCTCTTCGCCCTTCTGCCGCCACCTACTTTGAATACCAGTTTATTTATAGCGGAGAAGTGGCTGAACTAGTATGGCCGATATGTTTGTATTATCAGAATTTTGTTGCACGGTACAGATGGCATCGTGAAATCAGTCGCGTAGTTTAAAGTTCTGCGTCTCTTGGTTGTCTAGTTGGACGACGGCCCAGCTTCATGCCACTGGCAAACGTCGTCACGATTTGAAATCATTTGCCTGGAAAGAGAGCAGGCAGCTGCTATGGGATCACCTTCTTTGCTCCAACTGTTTGGCAGATGCAGGAATTTAGATGAAATAAATGCCCTCCAGTATTATTTTTGGTAATTTAGAATTATCGAGTTCAGCAATGACGAGAGAATGAGCGCAGCCAGCTTTCAGTTTCAGCGCCTCAGCATAGCTAACCAGCGAAGGAATGTCTGTTACGTTCTCGGGTTATGTTTCCTTTCCAAGGAACTTCATTTTGTGGACTTTCGCTATGTGGACGTGATATCCATATCTCATGACAGAGTAAATTAAGGAGAGAGGGGATCATAAGGGAACAGAGTCAGTCTATGGTAAAGGGAACTCCATTTTCAAGGCCAGTTTGCTTTCTAATTTCTGTGGCTTAGGATACTTGAACATTAACCCAGTTTACTATCAATACCCCCAGGACTTCTCTAAAAGGATCTTGGGACTATGTAGGATCCACTTTCTTAAGGGTATTGCAGCTCTAGGCTCAGTAGCAGGGGCAGGATGGACCCCTTTGAAGAGACTGTATTCTTGTTCGTCAACTGACGATTATAGACCTTCCCCAGAGGTGAGGTCCCACTTGTGATGTAACCTCAAGCAGGCAGAGTCTGGCTACACCAATTGACATGGTATATATATATATATATATATATATATATATATATATATATATATATGATATATTTTACCTGGCTCCATCTGCAAGAGGTTACACAGCGAGTGGAATGTCACTTTCGGCGAGGCTGTATCGTCAAAGAACGTCTCGCTCCAAAGTACTCCACATTTCCCTGCGACTGGTCCGCAGAAGTCTTCAGAAAGAGGTCCTGGGTAATACCAGGATCCTTTCTTGGAAATTGGTTCCAAGGTAAATATACATATATTGGAAAATATATATATATATATATATATATATATATATATATATATATATATATATATATATATATATATATATATATATATATATATATATCTTTCTTTCAAACTATTCGCCATTTCCCGCATTAGCGAGGTAGCGTTAAGAACAGAGGACTGGGCCTTTGAGGGAATACCCTCACCTGGCCCAATTCTCTGTTCCTTCTTTTGGAAAATTAAAAAAAAAACGAGAGGGGAGGATTTCCAGCCCCCCGCTCCCTCCCCTTTTAGTCGCCTTCTGCGACACTCAGGGAATACGTGGGAAGTATTCTTTCTCCCCTATCCCCAGGGAAAATATATATATATATATATATATATATATATATATATATATATATATATATATATATATATATATAAGTGTTTTAGATATCTGGGAGTGGATCTGTCAGCGGATGGAACCATGGAAGCGGAAGTGGATCATAGGGTGGGGGAGGGGGCGAAAATTTTGGGAGCCTTGAAAAATGTGTGGAAGTCGAGAACATTATCTCGGAAAGCAAAAATGGGTATGTTTGAAGGAATAGTGGTTCCAACAATGTTGTATGGTTGCGAGGCGTGGGCTATGGATAGAGATGTGCGCAGGAGGATGGATGTGCTGGAAATGAGATGTTTGAGGACAATGTGTGGTGTGAGGTGGTTTGAGCGAGTGAGTAACGTAAGGGTAAGAGAGATGTGTGGAAATAAAAAGAGCGTGGTTGAGAGAGCAGAAGAGGGTGCTTTGAAATGGTTTGGGCACATGGAGAGAATGAGTGAGGAAAGATTGACCAAGAGGATATATGTGTCGGAGGTGGAGGGAACGAGGAGAAGAGGGAGACCAAATTGGAGGTGGAAAGATGGAGTGAAAAAGATTTTGTGTGATCGGGGCCTGAACATGCAGGAGGGTGAAAGGAGGGCAAGGAATAGAGTGAATTGGAGCGATGTGGTATACAGGGGTTGACGTGCTGTCAGTGGATTGAATCAAGGCATGTGAAGCGTCTGGGGTAAACCATGGAAAGCTGTGTAGGTATGTACATTTGCGTGTGTGGACATATGTACATGTGTATGGGGGGGGGGGGGGGGTGGGGCCATTTCTTTCGTCTGTTTCCTTGCGCTACCTCGCAAACGCGGGAGACAGCGACAAAGTATAAAAAAAAAAAAAAAAAAAAAAATATATATATATATATATATATATATATATATATATATATATATATATATATATATATATAAGGGAAAGGGAGAGACAGAATGAAACAAAAGCACCCAGCTTTCGAGAGTATTTCAACCCATTATCAAGGATCCTCCGATAATGGCTTGAAATACAGTCGAAAGCTGGGAGCTCGTGTGTTTACTTTTCCGGCAAGATTTCTCATATTATTGCTTCGTGTGTGTGTGTGTGTGTGTGTAAGTGTAAGCATTATTAAAAAGAATGTCACACACACACACTCACTTTTTCGAACCTGCAGGAACTGAGGCTTCGAGGAAAAAAAAAAAGATTCATTTTGCTCCTTGTTTACAGACTTTTTACCGGTGATAATGTTGGAAGGCTTTCTAGGGCGGTGCCTATCCCACGCCCCTTCCGCATGCGTCCCTCTTCCCCGTCAGCCATGACACGGAGGAGATATTCGTGGGCAGTGGTCTTCCTCCCTCCCTTACACTCTTCATTCCCTGCTCCCACGTCGAGGGAAGCCTCCAGCTCTCCCCAGCCAGCCACTGAGCCGGATCATAGGTTTTACCAAAACATCTTACACGTTCACTCATTTTCTTTCATTTTCAGTGCTGAAGGATGATGGACCAGTCATCACCCCCCTTCTACTGATGAAAGCCAGTGACGCTAGTCCTGGATGATTTAAAAAACCTCTGCCCACAATGCCAGACGTCCATCATCAAAGCAAACACTTTTCCATCGGATGTTCCAACTGCCCTGAGTTGATGCCACCATCACTGTACATTCCCTCTGTCAGTAAAAGACTTCTCAGGGCATCGCACATGCAAGACCCACCCAAAAAGACACTGCCAGAACACCCCACACGAACACACAGTTCCACTCTTTCACAAACAAGCCCTGCAACCTCACGAAGCCCGCCGCGCGCCCCCCAGCTACAAAATTAAACAACTCACAACTCGACGCCAGTGGCATCGAAAGACAAACAGAAAACAACTCGACCAACTCTAAGAACATAGTATCCTCTCCCAGTAAAAGAAAAACTCTGGTCCAGATCTACCCCTCTCGCCTTTCTACACCTCCTCAACCCTATGACAAGACATGCGTCAAGGAGGAGGATGAAAACTGATAACACTCGCCGTCGGACCATCCTTACCAGTATCCAAACACCACTGACACTTCAAAACGGCCCATCGAAAATAAAAGCCCTGGAAATACTGTCCGTAAGAAATATGCAACTTCTCGACCCCTACTAAAACACAACAACTACATATCTGCCTCCACTACACGACCAGTCGCATACATTTCCCAGCTGAAGAACCTGACCAGCATATCCACATCGGAGATTTCAGTGCCGACACTCAAGGAAACCCCCAAGTCTTATACAGCATATCCATGTTAACTTCAGCCAACCACAGCCCCCCACCCCGCACAATATTAGTGACAGTAGTCGTCAGGAAAGCCTTTGACGCTGTTCCCTGACACATCCTTGTAAAAAAAGAGGTACATGACGACACCCTCAAACAGCAGTGACAAAGTAATTGGGCACCTTTATAGCTGCCAGCTCTCTCTCTCTCTCTCTCTCTCTCTCTCTCTCTCTCTCTCTCTCTCTCTCTCTCTCTCTCTCTCTCTCTCTCTCTCTCTCTCATATGTGTGTGTGTGTGTGTGTGTTAATAATGACTTTCATGAGACTACATCGCGAATGACAAATCAATCACGGTGATGTATGTTAATCATCTGGCTATGGGCTCCATAGCCTTGTAATTAACATACCCAGCTTCCACGCCAGAGCAACGATTCGAGTCCTCGTAGGTTTTGAATATATATATATATATATATATATATATATATATATATATATATATATATATATATATATATATATATATATACACACGCATAGAGATAGATGAATAGGGCTGCTGACAATAGTTTGTTTATACTCTCTTCAAATGAATGCTCCCTTTTCTAATTAATAAGGGGAAGGGCTGTTATTGAGCCCGAAGGTCTGGATTCATTAGGCAGCCGTGTGTATATAGAAAGAAACCTTGGTAAAGCATAATTAGCCGTAACTTTATTAATAGATTTAACAGCGCACAGAAGGCTTCCCTCCAATACCCTACACACTGAATGAACATTGAATCAGCTTTTCAATCACCATTGACCAAGGAGTTGAGGAATAATGACACAGCACTCGGGGTGTTGTTTTAGGGCGACCTCCTCCTGACCTCATTGAGGAGCACCTCCTCCGTCGTGAACTTTTGTGACCTCACTCCTCGTACTGCCTTTGTTATGACCTCACTCCTCGTACTTCCTTTGTTATAACCTCTGACTTCACTCTGAAGGTATCTCCTCCTGCCCTAACCACCTTCTGACCTTACTCTCTAGCTACGTCTTGAGTCATGACCTCCACTGACCTCACTCTGGAGCGGCCGCCTCTTCTTTGACCGCCTCTGACCATCCCCCGGGAGCACAGCACCCGTCATGACCTCCACTGACCTTACACTGGACCACTACCTCTTTTCGTGACCTCCTCTGACCTCATATTCTGGACCTACTCTAACCTCGTTCAGTACTTACGTCCTCCTTCCTGACCTCCTCTGACCTCGCTGTGGAGCACAGCACCCGTCATGACCTCCCCTGACCTCACTGTGGAGGAGCACAACACCCGTCATGACCTCCCCTGACCTCGCTGTGGAGCGCAGCACCCGTCATGACCTCCCCTGACTTCACTGTGGAGGAGCGCAGCACCAGTCATGACCTCCCCTGACCTCACTGTGGCGGAGCGCAGCACCCGTCATGACCTCCCCTGACCTCACTGTGGCGGAGCGCAGCACCCGTCATGACCTCCCCTGACCTCTCTCCCGGGAGGAGCGCTTTATCATCATTTTGGACATTATTGTCATGAGGGTTTGGCATCTCGGCCGTGCCATCCTTTTCATACCAGACAGACGACAGCCGTTCACACGTCAGTGTCTCGTAAGTAAGGAAGGAAGGGTGTGAGTGAGTGAGTTAAGTTAGTGTTGTAAGTAAGGACTTCTACTCCCTCAGTCCTTTTCCATGAACTTCAGTGTTCCCAATCATCATTTTTCTCCCTTCCCCTCTCTTTAATCTGCCGCGTCTCTCTCTCTCTCTCTCTCTCTCTCTCTCTCTCTCTCTCTCTCTCTCTCTCTCTCTCTCTCTCTCTCTCAAATACACACACTGTCTCCTTTCACACCATCCAGGCAGTTTCTATATGACACTTTTATCTCCTTAGAGAGGCAGTGTGAGCGTGATATTTCAGCGGTATATTTACCCTTTTCAATTCAAATGCGTAATATTTTGCTCCGCTCTTCGTTGTCGTGTCTCGTTCCTCTTGTGGTTTTTCCCAATATGCGATGCCTCTGTCTATATTCTTTTTCCCTCTCCTTCCTTGAATATTCTCTCTCTCTCTCTCTCTCTCTCTCTCTCTCTCTCTCTCTCTCTCTCTCTCTCTCTCTCTCTCTCTCTCTCTCTCGTCGTTTTATCTTTAACTTTTTGGTTGGACGTTGGCCAACGCAAGTTGCCACTTGTCTTACACTCTCAGGATTTGTGTTTTGCCCAGTGAATTAGATTTAAAGAAATAACGTTATGATGATAATTAAAAGGCCGCCTTCCTATCCTTCATCTTCTTCCTGTTCTTCTTTGTGTGTGTTTGTATGTGTGTGAGTTATAGTCATTACTGAGTATATATCGGGGTCTGAGAACATTGTTATATATTTTCCATGATTATTTGAAGTATAGAATTATTTCAATGATATCTTTCAATTTTGAAATAAAAACTTTTATGAGCTTAAATTTTTGGTATTTTGGTATTTTTTTCAGAAAAATACATATCGTTAAAAATCTCCATAAGGAGTATTTTTTATGCTGAATGCTTATATGTGGTTGAAATATCGTTTGATCGCATTTTTGAAATTTAGTTAAGGTGTTAAATTCAGGGAATTTATGAATATTATGTGATCATTTGCTTGGTCTTTACTGGATATGTATCGGTACATAATAACATCGTGATACATTTTCCATGAATTTTTGAAGTATAGGAGCGTTTTAATGTTATATTTGAATTTTGAAAGAAAAAGTTTTTTTCACGTAAAATATGCCCTGAACTATTACCTACAATTTTTGGTACTTTTCTCAGAAGAATAGGTTTCCTTTAAAATCTTATGACAAGGAACATTTTTTATGCTAAATACAAATCTGTGGTTAAAACATTGTTTGATCTAATGAATGATCTTAAATTAACCTAGTAAAGAATGTGAATTTAAGAATATTTCGACCATTCGGATAGTCATAACAGAGTATATATCAGTATCTCAGAACATTGTTATATATTTTCCATGATTATTTGAAGTATAGAATTAGTTCAATATGTTATCTTTCAGTTTTGAAATAAAAAGTTTTTTGAGCTCAAATATACCCTGAACTATTACCTGCAATTTCTGGTATATTTTTCAGGAAAATGATTTCCTTTAAAAGCTCATTATAAAGAGTATTTTTCATGCCGAATACAAATCTGTGGTTAAGACATTGTTTGATCTTATGAATGATCTTAAATTAAGCTAGTAAAAATGTGAATTTAAGAATATTTCGATCATTCGCATAGTCATTACTGAGTATATATCGGTATCTGAGAACATTGTTATATATTTTCCATGATTATTTGAAGTATAGAATTATTTCAATGATATCTTTCAATTTTGAAATAAAAACTTTTTTGAGCTTAAATATACCCTGAACTATTACCTGCAATTTTTGGTATTTTTTTCAGAAAAATAGATATCGGTAAAAATAACCTCATAAGGAGTATTATTTATGCTAAATGCATATATGTGGTTGAAATATCGTTTGATCGCATTTTTGAACTTTATTTAAGGTGGCAAATTCAGGGAATTTATGAATATTATGTGATTATTTGCTTGGTCTTTACTGGATATATATCTGTATATTATAACATCCTGATACATTTTCCATGAGTCTTTGAAGGATAGGAGCGTTTTAAGATATTACTTTTGAATTTTGAAAGAAAAGGTTTTTTCACGTAAAATATACCCTCAACTATTACCTGCAATTTTTGGTTCTTTTTTCAGAAAAATAGATTTCTTTTAAAATCTTATCATGAGTATTTTTCATGCTGAATACAAATGTGTTTCAAACATTGTTTGATATAATGAATTATCTCAAATTAACCTAGTAAAGAATGTGAATTTAAGAATATTTCGATCATTCGGATAGTCATAACAGAGTATATATCAGTCTCTCAGTACATTGTTATATATTTTCTATGATTATTTGAAGTATAGAATTAGTTCAATATGTTATCTTTCAAGTTTGAAATAAAAAGTTTTTTGAGCTCAAATATACCCTGCAATATACCTGCAATTTTTGGTACTTTTCTCAGAAAAATAGATTTCCTTTAAAATCTTATGATAAGGAGTATTTTTCATGCTGAATACAAATCTGTGGTTAAAATGCTGTTTGATTTTATGAATGATCATAAATTAACCTAGTAAAGAATATGAATTTAAGAATATTTCCATCATTCAGATAGTCCTTACTGAGTATATATCGGTATCTGAGAACATTGTTATATATTTTCCATGATTATTTGAAGTATAGAATTATTTCAATATGATACCTTTCAATTTTGAAATAAAACTTTTTTTGAGCTCAAATATACCGTGAACTATTACCTGCAATTTCTGATATTTTTTTCAGGAAAATTATTTCGTTTAAAAGCTCATTATAAAGAGTATTTTTCATGCTGAATACAAATCTCTGGTTAAAACATTGTTTGATCTTATGAATGATCTTAAACTAAGCTAGTAAAGAATGTAAATTTAAGAATATTTCGATCATTCGCATAGTCCTTATCGAGTATATATCGGTATCTGAGAAGATTGTTATATATTTTCCATGATTATTTGAAGTATAGAATTATTTCAATAGGATATCTTTCAATTTTGAAATAAAAACTTTTTTGAGCTTAAATATACCCTGTACTATTACCTGCAATTTTTGGTATTTTTTCAGAAAAATAGATATCGTTGAAAATCTCCTCATAAGGAGTATTTTTTATGCTGAATGCTTATATGTGGTTGAAATATCATTTGATCGCATTTTTGAACTTTAGTTAAGGTGTTAAATTAAGGGAATTTATGAATATTATGTGATCATTTGCTTGGTCTTTACTGGATATATATCGGTATATAATAACATCGTGATACATTTTCCATGAATTTTTGAAGTATAGGAGCGTTTTGATATCTTATATTTGAATTTTCAAAGAAAAAGTTTTTTCACGTAAAATATGCCCTGCAATTTTTTGGTACTTTTCTCAGAAAAATAGATTTCCTTTAAAATCTTATGACAAGGAGTATTTTTCATGCTGAATACAAATCTGTGGTTAAAACATTGTTTCATCTAATGAATGATCTTAAATTAACCTAGTAAAGAATGTGAATTTAAGAATGTTTCCATTATTCGGATAGTCATAACAGAGTATATATCAGTATCTCAGAACATTCTTATATATTTTCCATGATTATTTGAAGTATGGAATTAGTTCAATATGTTATCTTTTAATTTTGAAATAAAAAGTTTTTTGAGCTGAAATATACCCTGAACTATTACCTGCAATTTTTGGTACTTTTCTTAGAAAAATAGATTTCCTTTAAAATCATATGATAGGGAGTATTTTTCATGTTGAATACAAATCTGTGGTTGAAACGTTGTTTGATCTTATGAATGATCTTAAATTAAGATAGTAAAAATGTGAATTTAAAAATATTTCGATCATTCGCATAGTCATTACAGAGTATATATCGGTATCTGAGAACATTGTTATATATTTTCCATGATTATTTGAAGTATAGAATTATTTCAATATGATATCTTTCAATTTTGAGATAAAAATTTTTTTGAGCTTAAATATACCCTGAACTATTACCTGCAATTTTTGGTATTTTTTTCAGAAAAATAGATATCGTTAAAAATCTCCTCCTAAGGAGTATTTTTTGTGCTGAATGCATATATGTGGTTGAAATATCGTTTGATCGCATTTTTTTACTTTATTTAAGGTGTTAAATTCAGGAATTTAAGAATATTATGTGATTATTTGCTTG
Organism: Panulirus ornatus; assembly: GCF_036320965.1. Taxonomy (NCBI): domain Eukaryota; kingdom Metazoa; phylum Arthropoda; class Malacostraca; order Decapoda; family Palinuridae; genus Panulirus; species Panulirus ornatus. The sequence goes on along the minus strand of NC_092226.1, from coordinate 9,170,551 downwards.
GTCTTTACTGGATATAAATCGGTATATTATAACATCGTGATACGTTTTCCATGAGTTTTTGAAGGATAGGAGCGTTTTAATATATTATATTTGAATTTTGAAAGAAAAAGTTTTTTCGCGCAAAATATCCCCTGAACTATTACCTGCAATTTTTGGTACTTTTGTCAGAAAAATAGATTTCTTTTAACATCTTATGATAAGGAGTATTTTTCATACTGAATACAAATCTGTGTTTCAAACATTATTTGATGTAATGAATAATCTTAAATTAACCTAGTAAAGAATGTGAATTTAAGAATATTTCGATCATTCGGATAGTCATAACAGAGTATATATCAGTATCTCAGAACATTGTTATATATTTTCTATGATTATTTGAAGTATAGAATTAGTTCAATATGTTATCTTTCAAGTTTGAAATAAAAAGTTTTTTGAGCTCAAATATACCCTGAACTATTACCTGCAATTTTTGTTACTTTTCTCAGAAAAATTGAGTTCCTTTAAAATCTTATGATAAGGAGTATTTTTCATGCTGAATACAAATCTGTGGTTAAAATGTTGTTTGATCTTATGAATGATCTTAAATTAACCTAGTAAAGAATGTGAATTTAAGAATTTTTCCATCATTCGGATAGTCCTTACTGAGTATATATCGGTATCTGAGAACATTGTTATATATTTTCCATGATTATTTGAAGTATAGAATTATTTCAATATGATACCTTTCAATTTTGAAATAAAACGTTTTTTGAGCTCAAATATACCATGAACTATTACCTGCAATTTCTGATATTTTCTTCAGAAAAATGATTTCCTTTAAAAGCTCATTATAAAGAGTATTTTTCATGCTGAATACAAATCTCTGGTTAAAACATTGTTTGATCTTATGAATGATCTTAAATTAAGCTAGTAAAGAATGTGAATTTAAGAATATTTCGATCATTCGCATAGTCCTTATCGAGTATATATCGGTATCTGAGAAGATTGTTATATATTTTCCATGATTATTTGAAGTAAAGAATTATTTCAATATGATATCTTTCAATTTTGAAATAAAAACGTTTTTGAGCTTAAATATACCCTGAACTATTACCTGCAATTTTTTTAATTTTTGTCAGAAAAATAGATTTCTTTTAAAATCATATGATTAAGGAGTTTTTTTTTCATACTGAATACAAATCTGTGTTTCAACACATTATTTGATATAATGAATAATCTATAAATTAACTTAGTAAAGAATGTGAATTTAAGAATATTTCGATCATTAGGATAGTCATAACAGAGTATATATCAGAATCTCAGAACATTGTTAATATATTTTTATGATTATTTGAAGTATAGAATTAGTTCAATATGTTATCTTTCAAGTTTGAAGAAAAGTTTTTTGACGCTCAAATATACCCTGAACTATTACCTGCAATTTTTGTTACTTTTCTCAGAAAAATAGAGTTCCTTTAAAATCTTATGATGAGGAGTATTTTTCATGCTGATACAAATCTGTGGTTAAAATGTTGTTTGATCTTATGAATGATCTTAAATTAAACCTAGTAAAGAATGTGAATTTAAGAATTTTTCCCATCATTTCGGATAGTCCTTACTGATATATATCCGGTATCTGAGAACATTGTTATATATTTTCCATGATTATTTGAAGTATAGAATTAGTTCAATATGTTATCTTTCAATTTTGAAATAAAACGTTTTTTGAGCTCAAATATACCCTGAACTATTACCTGCAATTTCTGGTATTTTCTTCAGAAAATGATTTCCTTTAAAAGCTCATTATAAAGAGTATTTTTCATGCTGAATACAAATCTGTGGTTGAAACATTGTTTGATCTTATGAATGATCTTAAATTAAGCTAGTAAAAAATGTGAATTTAAGAATATTTCGGTCATTCGCATAGTCATTACTGAGTATATATCGTTGTCTGAGAACATTGTTATATATTTTCCATGATTATGTGAAGTATAGAATTATTTCAATATGATATCTTTCAATTTTGAAATAAAAACTTTTTTGAGCTTAAATATACCCTGCAATTTTTGGTATTTTCTTCAGAAAAATAGATATCGTTAAAAATCTCCATAAGGAGTATTTTTTATGCTGAATGCTTATATGTGGTTGAAATATCTTTTGATCGCATTTTTGAACTTTAGTTATGGTGTTAAATTAAGGGAATTTATGAATATTATGTGATCATTTGCTTGGTCTTTACTGGATATATATCGGTATATGATAACATCGTGATACATTTTCCATGAATTTTTGAAGTATAGGAGCGTTTTAATATGTTATATTTGAATTTTGAAAGAAAAAGTTTTTTCACGTAAAATATGCCCTGAACTATTACCTGCAATTTTTGGTAGTTTTCTCAGAAAAATAGATTTCCTTTAAAATATTATGATAAGGAGTATTTTTCATGCTGAATACAAATCTGTGGTTAAAACGTTGTTTGATCTTATGAATGATCTTAAATTAAACTAGAAAAGAATGTGAATTTAAGAATATTTCGATCATTCGGATAGTCATTACAGAGTATATATCGTTATCTCAGAACATTGTTATATATTTTTCATGATTATTTGAAGTATGGAATTAGTTCAATATGTTATCTTTCAATTTTGAAATAAAAAGTTTTTTGAGCTGAAATATACCCTGAACTATTACCTTCAATTTTTGGTACTCTTCTTAGAAAAATAAATTTCCTTTGAAATCTTATGATAAGGAGTATTTTTCATACTGAATACAAATCTGTAGTTAAAACGTTGTTTGATCTTATGAATGATCATAAATTGAGCTAGTAAAAATGTGAATTTAAAAATATTTCGATCATTCGCATAGTCATTACTGAGTATATATCGGTATCTGAGAACATTGTTATATATTTTCCATGATTATTTGAAGTATAGAATTATTTCAATATGATGTCTTTCAATTTTGAAATAAGTTTTTTGAGCAAGTTTTGGTATTTTTTTTCAGAAAAATAGATATCGTTAAAAATCTCCTCCTAAGGAGTATTTTTGGTGCTGAATGCACATATGTGGTTAAAATATCGTTTGATCGCATTTTTTTAATTTATTTAAGGTGTTAATTTCAGGGAATTTAAGAATAGTATGTGATTATTTGCTTGGTCTTTACTGGATATATATCGGTATATTATAACATCCTGATACGTTTTCCATGAGTTTTTGAAGGATAGGAGCGTTTTAATATATTATATTTGAATTTTGAAAGAAAAAGTTTTTTCACGTAAAATATACCCTGAACTATTACCTGCAATTTTTGGTACTTTTATCAGAAAAATAGATTTCCTTTAAAATCTTATGATAAGGAGTATTTTTCATGCTGAATACAAATCTGTGGTTAAAACATTGTTTGATCTAATGAATGATCTTCAATTAACCTAGTAATGAAAGTGAATTTAAGAATATTTCGATCATTCGGATATTCATAAGAGTATATATCAGTATCTCAGAACATTGTTATATATTTTCCTTCATTATTTGAAGTATAGAATTAGTTCAATATGTTATCTTTTAATTTTGAAATAAAAAGTTTTTTGAGCTCAAATATACCCTGCAATATTTGGTACTTTTCTCAGAAAAATAGATTTCCTTTAAAATCTTATGATATGGAGTATTTTTCATGCTGAATACAAATCTTTGGTTAAAACATTGTTTGATCTAATGAATGATGTTAAATTAACCTAGTAAAGAATGTGAATTTAAGAATATTTCGATCATTCCGATAGTCATAACAGAATATATATCAGTATCTCCGAACATTGTTACATATTTTCTATGAATATTTGAAGTATAGAATTAGTTCAATATGTTATCTTTCAAGTTTGAAATAAAAAGTTTTTTGAGCTCAAATATGCCCTGAACTATTATATTATATATATATTTTCCATGATTATTAGAAGTATAGAATTATTTCAATATGATACCTTTCAATTTTGAAATAAAACGTTTTTTGTGCTCAAATATACCATGAACTATTACCTGCAATTTCTGATATTTTTTTCAGGAAAATGATTTCCTTTAAAAGCTCATTATAAAGAGTATTTTTCATGCTGAATACAAATCTCTGGTTAAAACATTGTTTGGTCTTATGAATGATCTTAAATTAAGCTTGTAAAGAATGTGAATTTATGAATATTTCGATCATTCGTATAGTCCTTATCGAGTATATATCGGTATCTGAGAACATTGTTATATATTTTCTATGATTATTTGAAGTGTAGAATTATTTCAATATGATATCTTGCAATTTTGAAATAAAAACTTTTTTGAGCTTAAATATACCCTCAACTATTACCTGCAATTTTTGGTATTTTCTTCAGAAAAATAGATATCGTTAAAAATCTCCTCATCAGAAGTATTTTTTATGCTGAATGCTTATATGTGGTTGAAATATCATTTGATCGCATTTCTGAACTTTAGTTATGGTGTTAAAATAAGGGAATTTATGAATATTATGTGATCATATCCTTGGTCTTTACTGGATATATATCGGTATATAACATCGTGATACATTTTCCATGAATTTTTGAAGTATAGGAGCGTTTTAATATGTTATATTTGAATTTTGAAAGAAAAATTTTTTTCACGTAAAATATGCCCTGAACTATTACCTGCAATTTTTGGTAGTTTTCTCAGAAAAATAGATTTCCTTTAAAATCTTATGATAAGGAGTATTTTTCATGCTGAATACAAATCTGTGGTTAAAACATTGTTTGAGCTAATGAATGATCTTAAATTAACCTAGTAAAGAATGTGAATTTAAGAATATTTCGATCATTCGGATAGTCATAACAGAGTATATATCAGTATCTAAGAGCAGTCTTATATATTTTCCATGATTATTTGAAGTATAGAATTTGTTCAATATGTTATCTTTCAATTTTGAAATATAAACTTTTTTGAGCTCAAATATACCCTGAACTATTACCTGCAATTTCTGGTATTTTTTTTCAGGTAAATTATTTCCTTTAAAAGCTCATTATAAAGAGTATTTTTCATGCTGAATACAAATCTGTGGTTGAAACATATTTTGATCTTATGAATGTTCTAAAATTAAGCTAGTAAAAAATGTGAATTTAAGAATATTTCGGTCATTCGCATAGTCATTACTGAGTATATATCGTTGTCTGAGAACATTATTATATATTTTCCATGATTATGTGAAGTATAGAATTATTTCAATATGATATCTCTCAATTTTGAAATAAAAACTTTTTTGAGCTTAACTATACCCTGAACTATTACCTGCAATTTCTGCTATTTTTTTCAGAAAAATTGATATCGCTATAAATCTCATCATAAAGAGTATTTTTTATGCTGAATGCATATATGTGGTTGAAATATCGTTTGATCGCATTTTTGAACCTTATTTGCGGTGTTAAATTAAGGTAATTTATAAATATCATGTGATCATTTCCTTGGTTTTTACTGGATATATATCGGTATATGATAACATCGTGATACATTTTCCATGAATTTTTGAAGTATAGGAGCGTTTTAATATGTTATATTTGAATTTTGAAAGAAAAAGTTTTTTCACGTAAAATATACCCTGAACTATTACCTGCAATTTTTGGTACTTTTATCAGAAAAATAGATTTCCTTTAAAATCTTATGATAAGGAGTATTTTTCATGCTGAATACAAATCTGTGGTTAAAACATTGTTTGATCTAATGAATGATCTTAAATTAACCTAGTAATGAATGTGAATTTAAGAATATTTCGATCATTCGGATAGTCATAAGAGTATATATCAGTATCTCAGAACATTGTTATATATTTTCCATGATTATTTGAAGTATAGAATTAGTTCAATATGTTATCTTTCAATTTTGAAATAAAAAGTTTTTTGAGCTCAAATATACCCTGAACTATTACCTGCAATATTTGGTACTTTTCTCAGAAAAATAGATTTCCTTTAAAATCTTATGATATGGAGTATTTTTCATGCTGAATACAAATCTTTGGTTAAAACATTGTTTGATCTAATGAATGATCTTAAATTAACCTAGTAATGAATGTGAATTTAAGAATATTTCGATCATTCAGATAGTCATAAGAGTATATATCAGTATCTCAGAACATTGTTATATATTTTCCATGATTATTTGAAGTATAGAATTAGTTCAATATGTTATCTTTCAATTTTGAAATAAAAAGTTTTTTGAGCTCAAATATACCCTGAACTTGTGGCTTAATGTTGATATCGATTTTTGAACTTTATTTCGGCTTATATTGGAATTTATGATTTATTGTCATTTGGTTATGGATTATATCGTTATTATAACATCGTGATAATTTTTCATGATTTTTGAAGTATAGAATTTTATATGTTATATTGAATTTTGAAAAAAAATTTTTTACGTAAAATATACCCTGAACTATTACCTGCATTTTTGGTACTTTTATCAGAAAAATAGATTTCCTTTAAAATCTTATGATAAGGAGTATTTTCATGTGAATTCAAATCTGTGGTTAAAACATTTTTGATTATGAATGATCGTAAATTAACTTGTATGAATGTGAATTTAAGAATATTCGATCATTTGATAGTCTATAGAGTAATATCAGTACAGAACATTGTTATATATTTTCCATGATTATTTGAAGTATAAATTAGTTCAATATAGTTATCTTCAATTTTGAAATAAAAGTTTTTGAGCTCAAATTACCTGCAATATTTGGTACTTTTCTCAGAAAAATAGATTTCCTTTAAAATCTTATGATATGGAGTATTTTTCATGCTGAATACAAATCTTTGGTTAAAACATTGTTTGATCTAATGAATGATCTTAAATTAACCTAGTAATGAATGTGAATTTAAGAATATTTCGATCATTCAGATAGTCATAACAGAATATATATCAGTATCTGAGAACATTGTTATATATTTTCCATGATTATTTGAAGTATAGAATTAGTTCAATATGTTATCTTTCAATTTTGAAATAAAAAGTTTTTTGAGCTCAAATATACCCTGAACTATTACCTGCAATTTCTGGTATTTTTTTCAGGAAAATTATTTCCTTTAAAAGCTCATTATAAAGAGTATTTTTCATGCTGAATACAAATCTGTGGTTGAAACATATTTTGATCTTATGAATGATCTTAAATTAAGCTTGTAAAAAATGTGAATTTAAGAATATTTCGGTCATTCGCATAGTCATTACTGAGTATATAACGTTGTCTGAGAACATTGTTATATATTTTCCATGATTATGTGAAGTACAGAATTATTTCAATATGATATCTTTCAATTTTGAAATAAAAACTTTTTTGAGCTTAAATATACCCTGAACTATTACCTGCAATTTTTGGTATTTTTTTCAGAAAAATTGATCTCGCTATAAATCTCCTCATAAAGAGTATTTTTTATGCTGAATGCATATATGTGGTTGAAATATCGTTTGATCGCATTTTTGAACTTTATTTGCGGTGTTAAATTAAGGGAATTTTTGAATATTATGTGATCATTTGCTTGGTTTTTACTGGATATATATCGGTATATGATAACATCGTGATACATTTTCCATGAATTTTTGAAGTATAGGAGCGTTTTAATATGTTATATTTGAATTTTGAAAGAAAAAGTTTTTTTACGTAAAATATGCCCTGAACTATTACCTGCAATTTTTGCTACTTTTCTCAGAAAAATAAATTTCCTTTAAAATCTTATGATATGCAGTATTTTTCATGCTGAATACAAATCTGTGGTTCAAACATTGTTTGATGTAATGAATGATCTTAAATTAACCTAGTAAAGAATGTGAATTTAAGAATATTTCGATCATTCGGATAGTCATAACAGAGTATATATCAGTATCTAAGAACAGTCTTATATATTTTCCATGATTATTTGAAGTATAGAATTTGTTCAATATGTTATCTTTCAATTTTGAAATATAAACTTTTTTGAGCTCATATAAACCCTGAATTATTACCTGCAATTTTTGGTATTTTTTTCATGAAAATGATTTCCTTTAAAAGCTCATTATAAAGAGTATTTTTCATGCTGAATACAAATGTGTGGTTGAAACATATTTTGATCTTATGAATGTTCTAAAATTAAGCTAGTAAAAAATGTGAATTTAAGAATATTTCGGTCATTCGCATAGTCATTACTGAGTATATATCGTTGTCTGAGAACATTATTATATATTTTCCATGATTATGTGAAGTATAGAATTATTTCAATATGATATCTCTCAATTTTGAAATAAAAACTTTTTTGAGCTTAACTATACCCTGAACTATTACCTGCAATTTTTGGTATTTTTTTCAGAAAAATTGATATCGCTATAAATCTCCTCATAAAGAGTATTTTTTATGCTGAATGCATATATGTGGTTGAAATATCGTTTGATCGCATTTTTGAACTTTATTTGCGGTGTTAAATTAAGGAAATTTATGAATATTATGTGATCATTTGCTTGGTCTTTACTGGATGTATATCGGTATATTATAACATCGTGATACATTTTCCATGAATTTTTGAAGTATAGGAGCGTTTTAATATGTTATATTTGAATTTTGAAAGAAAAAGTTTTTTCACGTAAAATATACCCTGAACTATTACCTGCAATTTTTGGTACTTTTATCAGAAAAATAGATTTCCTTTAAAATCTTATGATAAGGAGTATTTTTCATGCTGAATACAAATCTGTGGTTAAAACATTGTTTGATCTAATGAATGATCTTAAATTAAGGTGTTAAATTAAGGGAATTTTTGAATATTATGTGATCATTTGCTTGGTTTTTACTGGATATTTATCGGTATATGATAACATCGTGATACATTTTCCATGAATTTTTGAAGTGTAGCAGCGTTTTGATATGTTATATTTCAATTTTGAAAGAAAAACTTTTTTCACGTAAAATATGCCCTGAACTATTACCTGTAATTTTTGGTACTTTTCTCAGAAAAATAAATTTTCTTTAAAATCTTATGATATGCAGTATTTTTCATGCTGAATACAAATCTCTGGTTCAAACATTGTTTGATCTAATGAATGATCTTAAATTAACCTAGTAAAGAATGTGAATTTAAGAATATTTCGATCATTCGGATAGTCATAACAGAGTATATATCAGTATCTAAGAACAGTCTTATATATTTTCCATGATTATTTGAAGTATAGAATTTGTTTAATATGTTATCTTTCAATTTTGAAATATAAACTTTTTTGAGCTCAAATATACCCTGAACTATTACCTGCAATTTCTGGTATTTTTTTTCAGGTAAATTATTTCCGTTAAAAGCTCATTATAAAGAGTATTTTTCATGCTGAATACAAATTTGTGGTTCAAACATATTTTGATCTTATGAATGTTCTAAAATTAAGCTAGTAAAAAATGTGAATTTAAGAATATTTCGGTCATTCGCATAGGCATTACTGAGTATATATCATTGTCTGAGAACATTATTATATATTTTCCATGATTATGTGAAGTATAGAATTATTTCAATATGATATCTCTCAATTTTGAAATAAAAACTTGTTTGAGCTTAACTATACCCTGAACTATTACCTGCAATTTTTGGTATTTTTTCAGAAAAATTGATATCGCTATAAATCTCCTCATAAAGAGTATTTTTTATGCTGAATGCATATATGTGGTTGAAATATCGTTTGATCGCATTTTTGAACTTTATTTGAGGTGTTAAATTAAGGAAATTTATGAATATTATGTGATCATTTGCTTGGTCTTTATTGGAAGTATATCGGTATATTATAACATCGTGATACATTTTCCATGAATTTTTGAAGTATAGGAGCGTTTTAATATGTTATATTTGAATTTTGAAAGAAAAAGTTTTTTCACGTAAAATATGCCCTGAACTATTACCTGCAATTTTTGGTACTTTTCTCAGAAAAATAAATTTCCTTTAAAATCTTATGATATGCAGTATTTTTCATGCTGAATACAAATCTGTGGTTCAAACATTGTTTGATCTAATGAATGATCTTAAATTAACCTAGTAAAGAATGTGAATTTAAGAATATTTCGATCATTCGGATAGTCATAACAGAGTATATATCAGTATCTAAGAACAGTCTTATGTATTTTCCATGATTATTTGAAGTACAGAATTTGTTTAATATGTTATCTTTCAATTTTGAAATATAAACTTTTTTGAGCTCGAATATACCCTGAACTATTACCTGCAATTTTGGTATTTTTTCATGAAAATGATTTCCTTTAAAAGCTCATTATAAAGAGTATTTTTCATGCTGAATACAAATGTGTGGTTGAAACATATTTTGATCTTATGAATGATCTTAAATTAACCTAGTAATGAATGTGAATTTAAAATATATCGATCATGCAAATAGTCATAACAGAATATATATCAGTATCTGAGAACATTGTTATATATTTTCCATGATTATTTGAAGTATAGAATTAGTTCAATATGTTATCTTTCAATTTTGAAATAAAAAGTTTTTTGAGCTCAAATATACCCTGAACTATTACCTGCAATTTCTGGTATTTTTTTCAGGAAAATTATTTCCTTTAAAAGTTCATTATAAAGAGTATTTTTCATGCTGAATACAAATCTGTGGTTGAAACATATTTTCATCTTATGAATGATCTTAAATTAAGCTTGTAAAAAATATGAATTTAAGAATATTTAGTCTTTCGCATAGTCATTACTGAGTATATATCTTTGTCTGAGAACATTGTTATATATTTTCCATGATTATGTGAAGTATAGATTTATTTCAATATGATATCTTTCAATTTTGAAATAAAAACTTTTTTTCAGAAAAATTGATATCGCTATAAATCTCCTCATAAAGAGTATTTTTTATGCTGAATGCATATATGTGGTTGAAATATCGTTTGATCGCATTTTTGAACTTTATTTGCGGTGTTAAATTAAGGGAATTTTTGAATATTATGTGATCATTTGCTTGGTTTTTACTGGATATATATCGGTATATGATAACATCGTGATACATTTTCCATGAATTTTTGAAGTATAGGAGCGTTTTAATATGTTATATTTCAATTTTGAAAGAAAAAATTTTTGGTACTTTTCTCAAAAAAATAAATTTCCTTTAAAATCTTATGATATGCAGTATTTTTCATGCTGAATACAAATCTGTGGTTCAAACATTGTTTGATCTAATGAATGATCTTAAATTAACCTAGTAAAGAATGTGAATTTAAGAATATTTCGATCATTCGGATAGTCATAACAGAGTATATATCAGTATCTAAGAACAGTCTTATATATTTTCCATGATTATTTGAAGTATAGAATTTGTTCAATATGTTATCTTTCAATTTTGAAATATAAACATTTTTGAGCTCATATATACCCTGAACTATTACCTGCAATTTCTGGTATTTTTTTCAGGAAAATTATTTCTTTAAAAGCTAATTATAAAGAGTATTTTTCTTGCTGAATACAAATCTGTGGTTGAAACATATTTTGATCTTATGAATGTTCTAAAATTAAGCTAGTAAAAAATGTGAATTTAAGAATATTTCGGTCATTCGCATAGGCATTACTGAGTATATATCATTGTCTGAGAACATTATTATATATTTTCCATGATTATGTGAAGTATAGAATTATTTCAATATGATATCTCTCAATTTTGAAATAAAAACTTGTTTGAGCTTAACTATACCCTGAACTATTACCTGCAATTTTTGGTATTTTTTCAGAAAAATTGATATCGCTATAAATCTCCTCATAAAGAGTATTTTTTATGCTGAATGCATATATGTGGTTGAAATATCGTTTGATCGCATTTTTGAACTTTATTTGCGGTGTTAAATTAAGGGAAATTTTTGAATATTATGTGATCATTTGCTTGGTTTTTACTGGATATATATCGGTATATGATAACATCGTGATACATTTTCCATGAATTTTTGAAGTATAGGAGCGTTTTAATATGTTATATTTGAATTTTGAAAGAAAAAGTTTTTTCACGTAAAATATGCCCTGAACTATTACCTGCAATTTTTGGTACTGTTCTCAGAAAAATAAATTTCCTTTAAAATCTTATGATATGCAGTATTTTTCATGCTGAATACAAATCTGTGGTTCAAACATTGTTTGATCTAATGAATGATCTTAAATTAACCTAGTAAAGAATGTGAATTTAAGAATATTTCGATCATTCGGATAGTCATAACAGAGTATATATCAGTATCTAAGAACAGTCTTATATATTTTCCATGATTATTTGAAGTATAGAATTTGTTCAATATGTTATCTTTCTGTTTTGAAATATAAACTTTTTTGAGCTCAAATATACCCTGAACTATTACCTGCAAGTTCTGGTATTTTTTTCAGGAAAATGATTTCCTTTAAAAGCTCATTATAAAGAGTATTTTTCATGCTGAATACAAATGTGTGGTTGAAACATATTTTGATCTTATGAATGTTCTAAAATTAAGCTAGTAAAAAATGTGAATTTAAGAATATTTCGGTCATTCGCATAATCATTACTGAGTATATATCTTTGTCTGAGAACATTGTTATATATTTTCCATGATTATGTGAAGTATAGAATTATTTCAATATGATATCTCTCAATTTTGAAATAAAAACTTTTTTGAGCTTAAATATGCCCTGTACTATTACCTGCAATTTTTGGTATTTTTTTCAGAAAAATTGATATCGCTATAAATCTCCTCATAAAGAGTATTTTTTATGCTGAATGCATATATGTGGTTGAAATATCGTTTGATCGCATTTGTGAACTTTATTTGCGGTGTTAAATTAAGGAAATTTTTGAATATTATGTGATCATTTGCTTGGTTTTTACTGGATATATATCGGTATATCATAACATCGTGATACATTTTCCATGAATTTTTGAAGTATAGGAGCGTTTTGATATGTTATATTTCAGTTTTGAAAGAAAAAGTTTTTTCACGTAAAATATGCCCTGAACTATTACCTGCAATTTTTGGTACTTTTCTCAGAAAAATAAATATCCTTTAAAATCTTATGATATGCAGTATTTTTCATGCTGAATACATATCTGTGGTTGAAACATTGTTTGATCTTATAAATGATCTTAAATTAACCTAGTAAAGAATGTGAATTTAAGAATATTTCGATCATTCGGATAGTCATAACAGAGTATATATCAGTATCTAAGAACAGTCTTATATATTTTCCATGATTATTTGAAGTATAGAATTTGTTCAATATGTTATCTTTCAATTTTGAAATATAAACTTTTTTGAGCTCAAATATACCCTGAACTATTACCTGCAATTTCTGGTATTTTTTTCAGGAAAATGATTTCCTTTAAAAGCTCATTATAAAGAGTATTTTTCATGCTGAATACAAATGTGTGGTTGAAACATATTTTGATCTTATGAATGTTCTAAAATTAAGCTAGTAAAAAATGTGAATTTAAGAATATTTCGGTCATTCGCATAGTCATTACTGAGTATATATCGTTGTCTGAGAACATTATTATATATTTTCCATGATTATGTGAAGTATAGAATTATTTCAATATGATATCTCTCAATTTTGAAATAAAAACTTTTTTGAGCTTAACTATACCCTGAACTATTACCTGCAATTTTTGGTATTTTTTTCAGAAAAATTGATATCGCTATAAATCTCCTCATAAAGAGTATTTTTTATGCTGAATGCATATATGTGGTTGAAATATCGTTTGATCGCATTTTTGAACTTTATTTGAGGTGTTAAATTAAGGAAATTTATGAATATTATGTGATCATTTGCTTGGTCTTTACTGGATGTATATCGGTATATTATAACATCGTGATACATTTTCCATGAATTTTTGAAGTATAGGAGCGTTTTAATATGTTATATTTGAATTTTGAAAGAAAAAGTTTTTTCACGTAAAATATACCCTGAACTATTACCTGCAATTTTTGGTACTTTTATCAGAAAAATAGATTTCCTTTAAAATCTTATGATAAGGAGTATTTTTCATGCTGAATACAAATCTGTGGTTAAAACATTGTTTGATCTAATGAATGATCTTAAATTAACCTAGTAATGAATGTGAATTTAAGAATATTTCGATCATTCGGATAGTCATAAGAGTATATATCAGTATCTCAGAACATTGTTATATATTTTCCATGATTATTTGAAGTATAGAATTAGTTCAATATGTTATCTTTCAATTTTGAAATAAAAAGTTTTTTGAGCTCAAATATACCCTGAACTATTACCTGCAATATTTGGTACTTTTCTCAGAAAAATAGATTTCCTTTAAAATCTTATGATATGGAGTATTTTTCATGCTGAATACAAATCTTTGGTTAAAACATTGTTTGATCTAATGAATGATCTTAAATTAACCTAGTAATGAATGTGAATTTAAGAATATTTCGATCATTCAGATAGTCATAACAGAATATATATCAGTATCTGAGAACATTGTTATATATTTTCCATGATTATTTGAAGTATAGAATTAGTTCAATATGTTATCTTTCAATTTTGAAATAAAAAGTTTTTTGAGCTCAAATATACCCTGAACTATTACCTGCAATTTCTGGTATTTTTTTCAGGAAAATTATTTCCTTTAAAAGCTCATTATAAAGAGTATTTTTCATGCTGAATACAAATCTGTGGTTGAAACATATTTTGATCTTATGAATGATCTTAAATTAAGCTAGTAAAAAATGTGAATTTAAGAATATTTCGGTCATTCGCATAGTCATTACTGAGTATATATCGTTGTCTGAGAACATTGTTATATATTTTCCATGATTATGTGAAGTATAGAATTATTTCAATATGATATCTTTCAATTTTGAAATAAAAACTTTTTTGAGCTTAAATATACCCTGAACTATTACCTGCAATTTTTGGTATTTTTTTCAGAAAAATTGATATCGCTATAAATCTCCTCATAAAGAGTATTTTTTATGCTGAATGCATATATGTGGTTGAAATATCGTTTGATCGCATTTTTGAACTTTATTTGCGGTGTTAAATTAAGGGAATTTTTTAATATTATGTGATCATTTGCTTGGTTTTTACTGGATATATATCGGTATATGATAACATCGTGATACATTTTCCATGAATTTTTGAAGTATAGGAGCGTTTTAATATGTTATATTTCAATTTTGAAAGAAAAAGTTTTTTCACGTAAAATATGCCCTGAACTATTACCTGCAATTTTTGGTACTTTTCTCAGAAAAATAAATTTCCTTTAAAATCTTATGATATGCAGTATTTTTCATGCTGAATACAAATCTGTGGTTCAAACATTGTTTGATCTAATGAATGATCTTAAATTAACCTAGTAAAGAATGTGAATTTAAGAATATTTCGATCATTCGGATAGTCATAACAGAGTATATATCAGTATCTAAGAACAGTCTTATATATTTTCCATGATTATTTGAAGTATAGAATTTGTTCAATATGTTATCTTTCAATTTTGAAATATAAACTTTTTTGAGCTCAAATATACCCTGAACTATTACCTGCAATTTCTGGTATTTTTTTTCAGGAAAATTATTTCCTTTAAAAGCTCATTATAAAGAGTATTTTTCATGCTGAATACAAATGTGTGGTTGAAACATATTTTGATCTTATGAATGTTCTAAAATTAAGCTAGTAAAAAATGTGAATTTAAGAATATTTCGGTCATTCGCATAGTCATTACTGAGTATATATCGTTGTCTGAGAACATTATTATATATTTTCCATGATTATGTGAAGTATAGAATTATTTCAATATGATATATCTCAATTTTGAAATAAAAACTTTTTTGAGCTTAAATATGCCCTGTACTATTACCTGCAATTTTTGGTATTTTTTTCAGAAAAATTGATGTCGCTATAAATCTCCTCATAAAGAGTATTTTTTATGCTGAATGCATATATGTGGTTGAAATATCGTTTGATCGCATTTTTGAACTTTATTTGCGGTGTTAAATTAAGGGAATTTATGAATATTATGTGATCATTTCCTTGGTCTTTACTGGATTTATATCGGTATATTATAACATCGTGATACATTTTCCATGGATTTTTGACGTATAGGAGCGTTTTAATGTTATATTTGAATTTTGAAAGAAAAAGTTTTTTCACGTAAAATATACCCTGAACTATTACCTGCAATTTTTGGTACTTTTCTCAGAAAAATAGATTTCCTTTAAAATCTTATGATAAGGAGTATTTTTCATGCTGAATACAAATCTGTGGTTAAAACATTGTTTGATCTAATGAATGATCTTGAATTAACCTAGTAAAGAATGTGAATTTAAGAATATTTCGATCATTGGGATAGTCATAAGAGTATATATCAGTATCTCAGAACATTGTTAAATATTTTCCATGATTATTTGAAGTATACAATTAGTTCAATACCTGCTTTGTTGAACTATATATCCAGAAGCGTAAAATATGTATAGAGTATTTAACTTAAGTAATTTCCTCTGTTACCTCCTGCAGTATTTAATTCTAGATTAGAAATATAGCAGCACGAGGAGAGAATTATTCCTCGTGTTCTTAGAGTGATAAGAGATTAATCCCCGTGTATTCTCCTGTCTCTCCGAGGAAAGATTAATGAATATGATCTTTTCCCTTAGGATGAGCATTCATTTACGATAATCACCACGCAATTGGTGGAATCTGTTCGAGTCTCCCAGTCATACTTATTATACCCATTAGTATACCATTATAAGTGATTGATGATGATAATGGTCTATGGAGATTAGGTTACAAGGGATCTTAAGATGTGTTGGTTGGTTTCAAACCTTTGTAAAGGTGTGGCAGAGACATTCAAGGGTGAAGGAGGGATGTTGGTACGGTGATAGAGAATAAATGGGTATGCGAAGAGCTAACGAGAATAAGAAAGATATTATGATTATTTTGGATGGATTCTCTCCCACTTTCTATTCATTATGCTCTAAATCATCTATACTCGCGCGCTTTTCACAGTATGTTCACTTTATTTTCATAAGTAGCTCACCAAGGTCATCTTGATTCTCGAACTTTTTATTTTCTTCTCGAAAGTAGATTAAAAAAAAGAATCGGCTTTCTTCTTAGTTTTCTATTTACTTTTCATTGCGCCAGTATTATTCTGTTCACATAATTTCGCATAAGTTTCTTCAGGTTATTTTTTTTCCTGATTTCTTGTATTCCCTCATTAGTTCCCCTTGTTTTATTTTCCTTCTATCTATAACTGATTCTTACCTTCCCTTCTTCCCTTTATGATATTCGTCTCTCAAGTCATCTAGAATTTTCTCTAATGACCGTGTAACAATTATACCAGTTCCTGTGTCAGTCTTTCCCATATAAGTATCCTATTTCTAAAATGTCTCCGATTGATAGCGATCGAACGTCAAACCACTTCCCGTGGAAGCCAGCCAGTCTGGTTTATAGATATGTTAGGCCCTGTAAGGTTAAAGTTCGTGGCACTCCCATAAGCACTTTCCGATAAGAGCCAACTCGACTATACAACCATTCTGGAAATCATCAAGAGG
>NC_092226.1:9080552-9148052 GCF_036320965.1 Panulirus ornatus | reverse complement strand
GAGAGAGAGAGAGAGAGAGAGTGATGCTCTAGTCTAAGCATTTTCATTCCGATATCCTTTCTCTGATCTCGAATAACTAATATTATTTCTTTTGTTATTTTTCAGTAGAGATTTATCGGTACTTTTCATTGTAAAACAATTCCAACATGTAATGAATTCATATTTTCAGTTAGAACTTTCACAGTGATAATGATAGCAGTGATGATAATAAGAATCATTCTAGTACTGGTACAAATCATGGTAGTAATGATAACATGGTCTTTCGAAGAACATAACTCTGTAGTCGTGAAAAAGGAATGAAAACCATGGGCCTGTACGCACAGCCAAGCCTCACTTTATTATTTCACGTTTACTTTGACCACTCCGTGTGACTTGTGTTCAGCTCTGTGATATAAAAATCCCTCCCACCCTAGTCACGACTCCTGTATGCAACATCAGTGTAACTTATTCTATCCTGTGCATGCCTCTCACCCTCCTGAATGTTCCAACTCTGATACCCAAAAAAGGGCCTCCTTCACTCCATCCTTCCAATACCACCTTGTTCTTCCCCTTGTCCCCTACCTCCATCGTCTCCTCTCACTTAGAACCTCCTTGTCAGTGTTTCTTCGCTCATCCTCTCCTTATGGTTGACCCATTTCAGCACACTCACTGGTCGGATCTGTGTCACACTGCTCTTAAAACTAACAAGCTTTGCATGATCATTTCACCTCACACCATACGTCGTCTGTGCTCATTTCGTTTCTCATATACATCCACCATCTTGCTTCCCTTGGTATTTGAGGGTCAAGATTCATCATAAACTCTGGAGAGACTTTAATAATTATAATGATAATGATGATAATGATGCAACCAATATGATTTACTTGTAGTGATGACTCTCAATAATGATAGTGATGATAATGTTTAACAATAATAATGATGATAATAATGATAACAATAATGATAATAATAGTGATAATGATAATAATATAGAAAGAAAAAGAACATCAATGCATCTGCTTATGGTACCACTGCTACTTCTGCTACGACTACAACAACTACTACTACTTCTACTACTACTAGTAATAATGATAATGTATCGATTTTCCCAACCTGTCCTGATATAAAAGGGAAACAATGTAAGAAGGATAAGTGAAAAGCTTTGAGCCTGGTGTTCTGTGAGGCTCGATACAAATCGTTTACTCTCCTGGCCCAAGGGAGAAGAAGAGGAGAAAACATATGTGTGTAGTCTCTCTCTCTCTCACTGCTTCTGAAACAGTACAAGAGGCCGTGCAAGTCTTGCGCCTGTGTGTGTGTGTGTGTGTGTGTGTGTGTGTGTGTGTGTGTGTGTCTTAACATACCCATGTAATGAAGACATTACTGCTCCCCTTCCCCGTCCTGATGGATCAAGGACGCTTCATTGAGTAGCTGGGTAAGCTGGTAATCCCTAACGAAGTTAGCTATTCAACCTCCAGAGTAAGATGGATTAATCGTAATCTCTGAGTGTGATCACTGATATCTCTTGGGTCTCTTGAGTACGAAGGTACGACCTGTGAGTACGACGGTACGACCCATGAACATGAGGGGACGGCCCCTTGAGCACGCCGGCACGACGGCATAATCGACCCTTAAAATCGCACTGACAAACGAGAGAGAGGAGAAGATAGGAATTAATAAAGCAGGAGATAAAAAGCGTAAATAATAAGTACAAGTAACCACAAGAGAACTAGGCTTGTGACTATCCTGTTGTACAATCGAAAAAGAATAAAGGGAACAGGTGATGATAAAGCGAGATAGAGTGATTTAAGACAAAATACGTCGGTACGGATCATTACTCAATCCGTCCATAAAGATAAAGGATGACATTGCAATTCCCTGGTAATCTCCTGCTTGGGAACCCCTAGTAGACAACGGCATCACAGATAGATAGATAGATAGATAGTTTATTGACCACAACAAGATAAGATTGACATTAAGCAATACATAAATACAATTAAACGTTAGATCTAAAGTAACAATAATCACTAAATCCACTTTTAATGTTGATATTGTACTCCACAGAATATTATCTTAAAGTTATTTAATCATACATTTCTAATATCTTAAAGATTATTTCACAACATGTATCATGGGGAAAATCAGCTGCAAAAAGGTCCTCTAATCTTATGAAGTTATACATATGTCTGATGTTCTGTGTCAAAGAACAATTTTCAATCGCATTCCTCTCACTTTGTACACCTCCACCACAAATACACACACGTCCTTCACTAAATAGGTATAGAATACGTTTAACGAATTGGCCTTAAACGAAGTGTTCGACCGAGGTATCGCAGTTCCCACATCGTTAAACCAATTACGTATTGTAAAAGCATTGCCATGCGCTCTGATATTACCTTGATTAATACTACCAGTCTCGAGATTAAAACTGAAATATAAAACTCAATATAAAACTTGGGGATGGGGAGGGTGAAATTTTGCCGGGCATCCTTTTACGATCATTAACAATCCTGGCCGTAATTATACGTCAGATCTTGTAATGGCCCGTAGTGAGAGGAGAGACACCACCAAGTCGGAGGGAGCTTGAGCCTCTGCCTTGTCATCATCAGTATGCAGTTTGGTCTGAGGGCGACCTGCACGCCAGTGTCATAGGGATAATCAATGACGGCTTCAGACGCAAGATGGGGAGGGAGGAAGGATGGAGGTGAGAGGAGTAAGAGGAGAGGGTGAATAGGGACGATATAAAATGAAAGGGAAGAGAGAAATGAGAGGGACGGGAGAGGAGCGAAAGAGGCAGATAAGGGAGATAGGAGGAGAAGAGAGAGAGAGAGAGAGAGAGAGAGAGAGAGAGAGAGAGAGAGAGAGAGAGAGAGAGAGAGAGAGAGAGAGAGAGAGAGAATGTTAGGGGAGGAGTGGTTTACGGAATGATATTCTCTGTTGACGTAACGTCCTTACAGACGCTTTATAATGTTGGCTGTGCTCCATTGTCTCCCGTCACCATTATCAAATTCTCTACCTTTCCTTTCCCTTATTCTCCCCTGGCAGGCCAGTCTTTCGTCCTCCTGTCTCTCGTTTTGTGAAAGATGAAAGAACGAATGCCAGGGGAGGAAGGGGAATACAACCCTTAGAGCAAAACGCACCTGTGGGAATGGCGAAGTGCCAACAAAGGGTATGTGTGAAACATATGTGAGCCGCAAGCCACTGGAAGGTTCCTCACCCTCCTAAGGTCTTCTGTTGCTCCAGCAAAGTGCCTTCCGGCGGGGAAGATGGTGCGTGGTGGGTGCTCCTGTTTCTCAAGGGCCTCATTCCAATTGAGAGTGTCAGTGATCATGGGATTATCTGTAACACCTGAAGAAGGTGAAGATTTTCCCGGCTGGTGAAGATTGTAGTAGTAACTTGACGTTTGCCATCTTTAATGATCCCTGGAAGTTGATAGACTTGAAGCCCAACCACTCAGCCCAAATCAGTCTACCCCTTTGACCCCCTCCTCCTGGGTACACCACTAATACCTTGCCTCTGTTCACATTTCTCTTAAACTCTGTATCCTTGACACACACACATACACACACACACACACAACTGTGTCTGTCTGTCGCCGCCATCAGCCTTCAGGTATCCCAGTCTCCGTCGCAGAGAGCTAAGAACGCCATTGACAGTCGAGGTACGATTTTCAGACCACTCTAGCTGAAAGGCGACTGAAGTTATGGAGGGGGGAAAAAAAGAGCGAGATTGCATTTCTTCTTACTTGCAGCACTTCGCTAGGGGTGATGTAAGGGGAAAAAAATATGGGGAATAATTGGAGCATTTATACCTTTTAACACCCTCGGGTGATATCAGGGAAAGATAAAGAAAGAAGCGTTGATATCCTTTATGGGTCGAGAATGATGATAAAGGAAAGGATGATGATAAAGGAAAGAAGCGTTGATATTCTTTATGAGTCGAGAATGATGATAAAGGAAAGGGTGATGATAAAGGAAAGATAGGAAAATAAGCGTTGATATCCTTTATGAGTCGAGAATGATGATAAAGGAAAGGGTGATGATAAAGGAAAGATAGGAAAATAAGCGTTGATATCCTTTATCAGGTTAGGATGATGATAAAGGAAAGGGTGATGATAAAGGAAAGATAGGGAAAGAAGCGTTGATATCCTTTATGAGGTTAGGATGATGATAAAGGAAAGGGTGATGATAAAGGAAAGATAGGAAAAGAAGCGTTGATATCCTTTATGAGGTTAGGGTGAAGTTAAAGAAGTGTTGATATTCTTAACTAGGCTAGAGTGATTTCAGGGAAAGGTAGGAGAGAATCGTTCGTTATCTTTATCACGTTATGGTGATGTAAGGGAAACGTAGGAAAGAAGCGTTGGTATCATTTATCACGTTGGGCGATTCAAGGGAAAGGTAATGGAAATATGAGAGGTATTAACATCCTTTTTGGCTCTCAGTTCTGAAGTATGTTCTTGTTTCCGTCACACTCACGTGCAAGAAGAGAAATCCCATTTGCAAGATACAACGCATGCAGACCCTTTGTTTGCATTGTTAAATACATAACTACCTCTTCCCTCGACGTAATACAAAAAGCCTTATGCATGCTAATCCCAAAGCACAATAACTCTCTTTTTTCTCTGTTTGCTTAGACGACACGAGCAACTAAATGCCCTGATCAACGCCTTCTCATTTATGCTATATATATATATATCCCTGGGGATAGGGGAGAAAGAATACTTCCCACGTATTCCCTGCGTGTCGTAGAAGGCGACTAGAAGGGGAGGGAGCGGGGGGGGGCTGGAAATCCTCCCCTCTTGTTGTTTTTTTAATTTTCCAAAAGAAGGAACAGAGAAGGGGGGCCAGGTGAGGATATTCCCTCAGAGGCCCAGTCCTCTGTTCTTAACGCTACCTTGCTAATGCGGGAAATGGCGAATAGTTTGAAAGAAATATATATATATATATATATGTTGCAAGAGGCCACAGTGGTGCGCGTGATATAATAAATGCATATAACCACGAGGAAAATGAAATATGATAAGTTCCCAAGTGCACTTTCGTGTAATAATCTTATCCTCAGGAGAGATACAAGAATGAAACGGGAGACGTAGCACAGCCGGTTGATATATAAGGACAAGACGTTGCTAAGACGCCATTGGTAAACAAACGTGAGTGAACCTTCTGCATAGCAACGCTTTGCACAGATACGCTGGCATTTACCACTTGGTGCTAACTGATCCACTGTGCAGTTACGCTCAGATTACAGGACACTGTTCAACAACAGTAACCCCTGTTTTGCATGTTATGGTACTCTGGCATCATGAATATGCAGGGAACTAATGACAAAAAAGAATATATTACAGGTATGGTTCAATGAGGGTAAGTATTATATCCGGGATCGATCCATCAAACAGAGACTGAATCGACATGTTTTTTTTTTTGTTTCTCTCTTTTCTGCGTATCCAGTAGAGGCCGGGTCGACCTTTTTTTTTTTTTTCTTTTTTTGGCGTATCCAGCCAGGCAGGGAGATGAGTTGCGCCGCCGCCCCCCTCCCCACCTCCCTCCCTCATATTTTTTTGCGTAATCGGTGATGCAGAGGGGAAGCGCCTGCAGCTTGTTTGTGTATCATTACGTGTACAGCGTCAGCTGCTTGCAGAGCTTTGGTCCAGGGGTGTAGACAAGAAACCTTTTTTTTTGCGTGCGGGGCAAAGCGTCGCCCATCGCTCGCTTCTCTGGTTGGCTTTGAGTGCTGTGGTGTGTGGTGGTAGGGGCTCTGTCGTTTTTGGTGGTGGTGGTGTTTTTTTGTTTATGGTTGATTTTCGTATTGGTTTGTGGAGCTACCGGGCTCCACGTGGGAGGAGGAGGGTAAGTTATGCTCTTTTTGATGAGGGAGATCGATGATATATATATATATATATATATATATATATATATATATATATATATATATATATATTGGAAAGGATCACAATTTTGCGCGTGATCACGTATATTCCTATGATTGTTTCATTTTTCCCCATGGACTCGTAGGTATATTTATATATATATATATATATATATATATATATATATATATATATATATATATATATATATATATATATATATAATGTAATTTACCTAAGATGAGACCATTTCATTATATTTCAACTAATTTTCTAATTTATACGTTTCTTTCTAAGGTGTTGTTAACTCGTATAAGAGAGTATTTAACAATAAGCTTTTTAAGTTACGCATAAGGGGTAAACATTTTTTGACCCCCATTTCAGTGGATGTGAATAATCTTCTATATGTTTGAATATTGCGTTTGATGCCGAGTCTGTCCTTACAGAATATTTCTTGCGGTTGAATCTTCTCCTTTGAAGATTTAACCGTTTGGCCAATATACATCTTATTACAGACTTTACATGGAACAGAGTAAACACCTGGTTTTTCATCAAACGATGGGCTCTTCTTCAGTAAGCAATTCCATATGGTGTCTTGATATTTGAGAACGACCGTAAATTTTAAGTTGTCTCATAATACCAACATGAGGTGACCATTTCTTACGATGGGGCAAAACCAAAATATTTTTGTCGTCGAATTTCTCTTCCTTCTCATTGCAGTAGTATGTCTTCCTTACTTTTTTGTATGCTTTTGCCAGTAACCTTCTCAGGATCATTGAGTCTATTAGCAAAACAGTGAATTTTATCATCTTCCTCAGATGATGGATAATTCAGGGTCGCAGATACATGTTTACATGTATTTACATGTACATATTTTTTTTGTTCATGTTGATCCTTTATCTTTGAAAATGGACTGAAGTACAGTTGAAAGCTTGGAGCTTCTGTGTTTGTTTTTCCAGCGAGTTGACTCGCATCAGTCCTTCACGTGAGTATGTGATGTACTATATATATATATATATATATATATATATATATATATATATATATATATATATATATATATATGTGTGTGTGTGTGTGTGTGTATATATATAGTATATATATTGTTTTCTGTGAGACGCTCTTGCATGTAAAATGTCTGAAGGTTCAAGTGGTGAAACTCCTTGAGTTTAAAGACGAGTGTTTTTCCCTGTGTGTGGGTACGAATCGGCCTGACTGTGTCGCCTGCCGCTAAGGTTGGACCCGTGACACGCCGATCACTACTGCTTCCCATAGTTTCTGTGTGGAGAAGGGATACTCGAGGATTGACCATTATGATACCTCTTTCCCTCCTGCAACAGCAACGCTGCCGAGTTATCCCACCTCCTCCATCATTCCCTCGTCGTATAACCCATCTGCTTTTAACAGTAATGGTCCACGAACACCGGAGGAGCGTGGTTTAATTTCGTCATTCATTTTCCTCTCGTATCCCATTTTCTTTTGGCCTGAGATGGCCGTGACTGGGACATTATTTTGCTTTTATCGATCACCAGAAGAAGAAGAAATATATAGAGATACCCCAAAGGCGTATGTGTGTGTGTGTGTGTGTGTGTGTGTGTGCTAAATTGTTATGCCCATCAGTTTATATTTAAGCATATGAATCTTTCTGAGCAATGTATACGAGTCGATCTGTCTCATAAAGAAGCGGTTACCCCAGTGGTCAAGACACTGGGGCCGTTTTCATTCGGCAGAGTTTGGGTTCTGGTGCGAGCCTGCTCTCCCTTTAAAAATCTCTCTCTCTCTCTCTCTCTCTCTCTCTCTCTCTCTCTCTCTCTCTCTCTCTCTCTCTCTCTCTCTTTCCAGTATGGCTCATTCATATTTCAGGGTTTGGTTTTGGTGAGTGCTTGTTGTGGGCGGGGAGAGGGGAAATGAGGGGGGGGGGTGTAAGGGGATGGGGAAGGGGGGTGTGTAAAAGGAATATAAATTGCCGTCCATCACACTTGAATGATTGATGCCAGTCACCTGAGGGGAAAACTCAACCACCATGGGCTGGTGGTTCGACGGAGGCAGGGGTTCGGATCCCCTTTTACCTGCTTTGGCGGGGAGGGAGGGGGGTGGGGTTTGTTCTCCAGCTGCTGGAGGAGGCTTGTTCTTGTTCACCTTTGATAGGACTTGTTCTTCATTTGCTAGGAGGGAGTGGTGGTGGGCTGGTTATTCACCTGGTGGGTGCTAGATGTTCTCCTGCTGGAGAACTTGGGTGTTCAGCTGGTTGGGGCGCGTTCTTCACCTACGAAGGGGGTTTGTTGTTCACTCACTGGGGTTGGGGGGGTGAGGGGGGTTGTTGTTCAAATTCTGGGGGCTTGTTCTTATCCTGGTGAGGCTTTTGTTTTTTTGGGAGGTTGTTGTTCTCCTAATGTGAGCTTTCTTTTTTTTTTGAGGATTTGATCACCTGGTAGGGTTTTTTTTGAGGATTTTATCACCTGGTAGATATTTTATGAGGATTTGATCACCTGGTAGATTTATTTTTTAGGATTTGATTACTTGGTAGATTTATTTTTTGAAGATTTGATCACCTGGTAGGGTTTTTTTTATGAGAATTTGATCACCTGGTAGATTTTTTTGAGGATTTGATCACCTGGTATATTTATTTTTTAGGATTTGATTACCTGGTAAGTTTTTTTTGAGGATATAATCACCTGGTATTTTTTTTGAGGATTTGATCACCTGGTAGGGTTTTTGAGGATGTGATTACCTGGTAGGTTTTTTTTTTTTTGAGGATTTGATCACCTGGTAGGTTTTTTTGAGGATTTGATCACCTGGTAGATTTATTTTTTAGGATTTGATTACCTGGTAGATTTTTTTTTTTTTTTTTTTGAGGATTTGATCACCTGGTAGGGTTTTTTTTTTGATGATATGATCACGTGGTAGGGTTTTTTTTTTGAGGATTTGATCACGTGGTTTTTTTTTTTTTTGAGGATTTGATCACCTGGTAGGTTTTTTTTTGAGGATTCGATTACCTGGTAGATTTATTTTTTAGGATTTGATCACCTGGTAGGTTTTTTTTTTTTGAGAATTTGATCACCAGGTAGGTTTTTTTTTTTTATGTTCTCTTGATGGTGCTTATTCTTTTGTTGGAGATTTTTAAACAATCTACACTGTGTTTGGGCTTTATTTCTTTAAGTTTCTTACCTTTTGACATGTCTTTTTTTTCTTTTCTTTTTTGAGATATTACTGGTGAGTCCTGTGTCCATCTCACTGACGTAGATAACTGAAAAACACAGGCTCCAAAAAACTGATCCCTGTGGTACCCCACTTGTCACGGTTAGCCAACCGGATGCTTTCCACGTTTGATGCCGCTCGTTGTTCTGTAAGCCGATCCATATCAACGCACATACTTTGATCTTCTATTCTGGTTGATGTCTTGTTACCTGCCTGTATTTTATGTCTCACCTGTGTCAAATAGAATGTTGTTGTCCAGCCGGATTTACCCGACATTCCTCCACATCCTGGCACTGTTCATTGGGACCCCCGTATTACCTCTATGGATGTCAGCAGACAGAGGCATGAAGGCTTTATTTTTTTTTTCGTCCATAGATAACTCTTAAAGGGGTAAAGAATAGAAATGTTTGGAATCTGGGCTATTTTTATTCCCATTTTCGCACACACACACACACACACACACACACACACACACACACACACACACACACACACACACACACTCGCTCGCTGGGTCTAGATTTTTACACTGGAGCAAATATGATCTGTTAGCTCAACGTGGGGAGCTCTTAGCCTTATGGAACACTCCCCCCCCCCCACTTTATGGAAACTCCTCTCTTAGCCCTTCCTCTAGGGGGTCGCGATCACACCCTCCCCCCCTTATGGAACCTCCTTTCTTGGCCCTGATCACACACCCCCCACGAGAATCGCCGAACTAGAGGGACTTTAACAGGTCACCACAGAAGAAGTGTAGAAAAGCCTCAACAGCAAAGACTATAAACAGATTATAACAGGAGGAGCAACAGTGACGAGTTTCGCTGACGGGTGTCAGTGCCGTTGTCATGTTCATAGTCGCCTTGTCTTTGGCCCCACAGGCTGGCGACGCCTCGCATAGTTATCGGGATATTGATTACTAATGCAATTAGTCGGGAGTTTCTCTAATTGATGGAACCCAAGCTGCTGGGAGGAGAAGGGGAGACCATTCTCCTCCTCCTCTTAATTTTTCATCTCGTGTACATTCCCTCATGAAATTACTCCACCTGGGCCTTTTTTTTGTGAGAGAGAGAGAGATGAGGGGAGAAAAAACAAAGGGGAAAGGGAATGTGTGTTTAAAAAGAACTTATTGAAGACGGTAGCTGCACCGGTTTTCCGAAGCGTCTCCGTCAAGGAATCCAGGAGGATGCAGTTGTGTGTTGTCGACCGTGCTGCTTAATCAAAACTCAGCGTCTGCCTCTAAAGGATCGCTAAAGTAAACTTCCGCAGAATATTCTTGGCAGCCACCTTCGCAGAATTTTCCCGACGAGAAATTCATCCCGCGTGCAGTGTATGTATATAACACATCATCCACATCTTCTCCCCAGCTCTTGACAAGCTGCCTCCTCCTTTCCCCTCCTCCTCCTCCTCCCCCTCCTCCTCCTCCTTCCCTCTCTTCCCTCGCTACTCTTCCCTTAGGCAGTCTCTCTCTCTCTCTCTCTCTCTCTCTCTCTCTCTCTCTCTCTCTCTCTCTCTCTCTCTCTCTCTCTCTCTCTCATATGTCTCCCCTCATCCTATATTATCGTTACCTCCATCTTTCATCCTCTTTGTATCCTTCGACTTCCTTCCTCCCCCACACCTCCTCCTCCCCCCTTCTTATTTTTTGTATCTCTTCTTCTGAACCCTCTCCTTCAGCCACTTCCTCTCCATCTACCTTGTTCTTTTTTTTTTTTTTTTGGCGTATCCAGCCAGGCAGGGAGATGAGTTGCGTCGCCGCCCCCCCCCACCTCCTCCCTCATATTTTTTTGCGTAATCGGTGATGCAGAGGGGAAGCGCCTGCAGCTTGTTTGTGTATCATTACGTGTACAGCGTCAGCTGCTTGCAGAGCTTTGGTCCAGGGGTGTAGACAAGAAACCTTTTTTTTTGCGTGCGGGGCAAAGCGTCGCCCATCGCTCGCTTCTCTGGTTGGCTTTGAGTGCTGTGGTGTGTGGTGGTAGGGGCTCTGTCGTTTCTGGTGGTGGTGGTGTTTTTTTGTTTATGGTTGATTTTCGTATTGGTTTGTGGAGCTACCGGGCTCCACGTGGGAGGAGGAGGGTAAGTTATGCTCTTTTTGATGAGGGAGATCGATGATAATATATATATATATATAATATATATATATATATATATATATATATATATTAAATATTATTCATACTATATTCTATATATTATATTTTTTTATATCTATATATTTATATATATATATATATAATATATATATATATATATATATATATATATATATATATAATATATATATATATAATGTAATTTACCTAAGATGAGACCATTTCATTATATTTCAACTAATTTTCTAATTTATACGTTTCTTTCTAAGGTGTTGTTAACTCGTATAAGAGAGTATTTAACAATAAGCTTTTTAAGTTACGCATAAGGGGTAAACATTTTTTGACCCCCATTTCAGTGGATGTGAATAATCTTCTATATGTTTGAATATTGCGTTTGATGCCGAGTCTGTCCTTACAGAATATTTCTTGCGGTTGAATCTTCTCCTTTGAAGATTTAACCGTTTGGGCCAATATACATCTTATTACAGACTTTACATGGAACAGAGTAAACACCTGGTTTTTCATCAAACGATGGGCTCTTCTTCAGTAAGCAATTCCATATGTGTCCTTGATATTTGAGAACGACCGTAAATTTTAAGTTGTCTCATAATACCAACATGAGGTGACCATTTCTTACGATGGGGCAAAACCAAAATATTTTTGTCGTCGAATTTCTCTTCCTTCTCATTGCAGTAGTATGTCTTCCTTACTTTTTTGTATGCTTTTGCCAGTAACCTTCTCAGGATAATTGAGTCTATTAGCAAAACAGTGAATTTATCATCTTCCTCAGATGATGGATAATTCAGGGTCGCAGATACATATTTACATGTATTTACATGTACATATTTTTTTGTTCATGTTGATCCTTTATCTTTGAAAATGGACTGAAGTACAGTCGAAAGCTTGGAGCTTCTGTGTTTGTTTTTCCAGCGAGTTTACTCGCATCAGTCCTTCACGTTTGTATGTGATATACTATATATATATATATATATATATATATATATATATATATATATATATATATATATATATATATATATATGTGTGTGTGTGTGTGTGTGTGTGTGTGTGTGTGTATATTGTTTTCTGTGAGACGCTCTTGCATGTAAAATGTCTGAAGGTTCAAGTGAAACTCCTTGAGTTTAAAGACGAGTGTTTTTCCTGTGTGTGGGTACGAATCTGCTTGGCTGTGTCGCCTGCCGCTAAAGTTGGACCCGTGACACGCCGATCACTACTGCTTCCCATAGTTTGTGTGTGGAGAAGGGATACTCGAGGATTGACCATTATGATACCTCTTTCCCTCCTGCAACAGCAACGCTGCCGAGTTATCCCACCTCCTCCATCATTCCCTCGTCGTATAACCCATCTGCTTTTAACAGTAATGGTCCACGAACACCGGAGGAGCGTGGATTAATTTCGTCATTCATTTTCCTCTCGTATCCCATTTTCTTTTGGCCTGAGATGGCCGTGACTGGGACATTATTTTGCTTTTATCGATCACCAGAAGAAGAAGAAATATATAGAGATACCCCAAAGGTGTATGTGTGTGTGTGTGTGTGTGTGTGTGTGTGTGTGTGTGTGTGTGTGTGTGCTAAATTGTTATGCCCATCAGTTTATATTTAAGCATATGAATCTTTCTGAGCAATGTATACGAGTCGATCTGTCTCATATAAAGAAGCGGTTACCCCAGTGGTCAAGACACTGGGGCCGTTTTCATTCGGCAGAGTTTGGGTGCGAGCCTGCTCTCCCTTTAAAAATCTCTCTCTCTCTCTCTCTCTCTCTCTCTCTCTCTCTCTCTCTCTCTCTCTCTCTCTCTCTCTCTCTCTTTCCAGTATGGCTCATTCATATTTCAGGGTTTGGTTTTGGTGAGTGCTTGTTGTGGGCGGGGAGAGGGGAAATGGGGGAGGGTGTAAGGGGATGGGGAAGGGGGGTGTGTAAAAGGAATATAAATTGCCGTCCATCACACTTGAATGATTGATGCCAGTCACCTGAGGGGAAAACTCAACCACCATGGGCTGGTGGTTCGACGAAGGCAGGGGTTCGGATCCCCGTTTACCTGCTTTGGCGGGGAGGGAGGGGGGTGGGGTTTGTTCTCCAGCTGCTGGAGGAGGCTTGTTCTTGTTCTTCACCTTTGATAGGACTTGTTCTTCATTTGCTAGGAGGGATGGTGGTGG
This sequence comes from Panulirus ornatus, assembly GCF_036320965.1. Classification (NCBI taxonomy): domain Eukaryota; kingdom Metazoa; phylum Arthropoda; class Malacostraca; order Decapoda; family Palinuridae; genus Panulirus; species Panulirus ornatus. Next base: position 9,134,754 of record NC_092226.1, on the reverse strand, counting down.
GCTGGTTATTCACCTGGTGGGTGCTAGATGTTCTCCTGCTGGAGAACTTGGGTGTTCAGCTGGTTGGGGCGCGTTCTTCACCTACGAAGGGGGTTTGTTGTTCACTCACTGGGGTTGGGGGGGTGAGGGGGGTTGTTGTTCAAATTCTGGGGGCTTGTTCTTATCCTGGTGAGGCTTTTGTTTTTTTGGGAGGTTGTTGTTCTCCTAATGTGAGCTTTCTTTTTTTTTTTGAGGATTTGATCACCTGGTAGGTTTTTTTTTTTTGAGGATTTGATCACCTGGTAGATATTTTATGAGGATTTGATCACCTGGTAGATTTATTTTTTAGGATTTGATTACTTGGTAGATTTATTTTTTGAAGATTTGATCACCTGGTAGGGTTTTTTTTATGAGAATTTGATCACCTGGTAGATTTTTTTGAGGATTTGATCACCTGGTATATTTATTTTTTAGGATTTGATTACCTGGTAAGTTTTTTTTGAGGATATAATCACCTGGTATTTTTTTTGAGGATTTGATCACCTGGTAGGGTTTTTGAGGATGTGATTACCTGGTAGGTTTTTTTTTTTGAGGATTTGATCACCTGGTAGGTTTTTTTGAGGATTTGATCACCTGGTAGATTTATTTTTTAGGATTTGATTACCTGGTAGATTTTTTTTTTTTTTTTTTTGAGGATTTGATCACCTGGTAGGGTTTTTTTTTTGATGATATGATCACGTGGTAGGGTTTTTTTTTGAGGATTTGATCACGTGGTAGTTTTTTTTTTTTGAGGATTTGATCACCTGGTAGGTTTTTTTTTGAGGATTTGATTACCTGGTAGATTTATTTTTTAGGATTTGATCACCTGGTAGGTTTTTTTTTTTTTGAGAATTTGATCACCAGGTAGGTTTTTTTTTTTATGTTCTCTTGATGGTGCTTATTCTTTTGTTGGAGATTTTTAAACAATCTACACTGTGTTTGGGCTTTATTTCTTTAAGTTTCTTACCTTTTGACATGTCTTTTTTTTCTTTTCTTTTTTGAGATATTACTGGTGAGTCCTGTGTCCATCTCACTGACGTAGATAACTGAAAAACACAGGCTCAAAAAAACTGATCCCTGTGGTACCCCACTTGTCACGGTTAGCCAAACGGATGCTTTCCACGTTTGATGCCGCTCGTTGTTCTGTAAGCCGATCCATATCAACGCACATACTTTGATCTTCTATTCTGGTTGATGTCTTGTTACCTACCTGTATTTTATGTCTCACCTGTGTCAAATAGAATGTTGTTGTCCAGCCGGATTTACCCGACATTCCTCCACATCCTGGCACTGTTCATTGGGACCCCCGTATTACCTCTATGGATGTCAGCAGACAGAGGCATGAAGGCTTTATTTTTTTTTTTCGTCCATAGATAACTCTTAAAGGGGTAAAGAATAGAAATGTTTGGAATCTGGGCTATTTTTATTCCCATTTTCGCACACACACACACACACACACACACACACACACACACACACACACACACACACACACACACACACACACTTGCTCGCTGGGTCTAGATTTTTACACTGGAGCAAATATGATCTGTTAGCTCAACGTGGGGAGCTCTTAGCCTTATGGAACTCTCCCCTCCCCCCCTTTATGGAAACTCCTCTCTTGGCCCTTCCTCTAGGGGGTCGCGATCACACCCTCCCCCCCCTTATGGAACCTCCTCTCTTGGCCCTGATCACACACACCCCACGAGAATCGCCGAACTAGAGGGACTTTAACAGGTCACCACAGAAGAAGAAGAAGAAGAGTAGAAAAGCCTCAACAGCAAAGACTATAAACAGATTATAACAGGAGGAGCAACAGTGATGGGTTTCGCTGACGGGTGTCAGTGCCGTTGTCATGTTCATAGTCGCCTTGTCTTTGGCCCCACAGGCTGGCGACGCCTCGCATAGTTATCGGGATATTGATTACTAATGCAATTAGTCGGGAGTTTCTCTAATTGACGGAACCCAAGCTGCTGGGAGGAGAAGGGGAGACCATTCTCCTCCTCCTCTTAATTTTTCATCTCGTGTACATTCCCTCATGAAATTACTCCACCTGGGCCTTTTTTTTTGAGAGAGAGATGAGAGGAAAAAAAAACAAAGGGGAAAGGGAATGTGTGTTTAAAAAGAACTTATTGAAGACGGTAGCTGCACCGGTTTTCCGAAGCGTCTCCGTCAAGGAATCCAGGAGGATGCAGTTGTGTGTTGTCGACCGTGCTGCTTAATCAAAACTCAGCGTCTGCCTCTAAAGGATCGCTAAAGTAAACTTCCGCAGAATATTCTTGGCAGCCACCTTCGCAGAATTTTCCCGACGAGAAATTCATCCCGCGTGCAGTGTATGTATATAACACATCATCCACATCTTCTCCCCAGCTCTTGACAAGCTGCCTCCTCCTTTCCCCTCCTCCTCCTCCCCCTCCCCCTCCTCCTTCACCTCCTCCTCCCCCTCCTCCTCCTCCTTCCCTCTCTTCCCTCGCTACTCTTCCCTTAGGCAGTCTCTCTCTCTCTCTCTCTCTCTCTCTCTCTCTCTCTCTCTCTCTCTCTCTCTCTCTCTCTCTCTCTCTCTCTCTCATGTCTCCCCTCATCCTATATTATCGTTACCTCCATCTTTCATCCTCTTTGTATCCTTCGACTTCCTTCCTCCCCCACACCTCCTCCTCCCCCCTTCTTATTTTTTGTATCTCTTCTTCTGAACCCTCTCCTTCAGCCACTTCCTCTCCATCTACCTTGTTTTTTTTTTTTTTTTTACCCTGACCTCCTCCATCACCACCCGAAACAAATTCGTCAGTATAAGATATTAGCGTGGCTCTCGAAGCATGTCACCTGGAGCTCTTTGATCTCAAATTGATAAGACGTAATACAGACGCATCGCGACCTTCATGGAATATGATCTCCGGGACCAGCTTCGCCTTAATTTGACAGGAGACATGTATATATATATATATATATATATATATATATATATATATATATGAGACGGGGCGTCCTCCTGAAATCATATCACTGTCCGTCCGATGACGCAAAACCAGTTGGTACTACTTACCGTAGTCCAAAACTAGAATGAGCCCCTAAGAAGCTGACGAGGTAGTGGCTAGCAATATGTGTCCTTTGTATCACTACATTCTAGAAGATATATGGCAATTGCAATCTCTGTGCGTGTATGCCCACTTGAACACACTATTTTCACAGTGAAAGTTTGGGGATCACGTGTTGGTTTCGATACTTGAGTCTTCTAGTCAGTGGGGCATTTTTTAGATTGCAAGTGGGAAACACTAACGATGGATTATAGAGGGGATCTGGCTAGTTCATGGAGGCGAATTCTTCGTATGGTGTTTCCTAGTTGTGTCAGTGAGGGGTGTGTGGAGTGTTTTTTTCCCCCTCTGGGTCTCTGTAACTGTTTTAGTGTTTTCAAATTGTTATACTGGGGTCTCTGTAACTGTTTTAGTGTTTTCAAATTGTTATACTGGGGTCTCTGTAACTGTTTTAGTGTTTTCAAATTGTTGTACTGACCCTAGGATAATTAGGGCTGGAGGGTAGGCGGTGGTTAGGCTTTGAGGTGCATGATGTCATGTTAGCTTCCTTACTGCAGTAGTGATTTACGTAGGTAAGCAAGGGAGTCTCCTGGTTCCTTCTTTGTCCAGTGCCCTGAATGTTGCATTAATGCCAGGCTTGGTTCCTAAGGTAAGGCCCCTTCGTTGATATGTAGATGGATTTGTTCTCAGTAATTCATTGGCATGTCTTACGTGAATTATCTTTATGCTTCAACAACTGATTACCTTCTTACTGCAAAAACTGATTTTCATCCTTATGCTTCAACAACTGATTACCTTCTTACTGCAACAACTGATTTTTATCCTTATGTTTCAACGACTGATTACCTTCTTACTGCAACAACTGATTTTTATCCTTATGTTTCAACGACTGATTACCTTCTTACTGCAACAATTGATTTCTATCCTTATGCTGCAACAACTGATTTTTATCTTTATGCTGCAACAAAGATAACATTTATCTTGCCTCTTATCGACGTGATACATACGTAGATATTTTTTCATTTACAAATTAAGAAAAGGAAAAATATTTTTCTTTTAAGAACTCGATTTACATCATCTTATATTTTGTTTCCTGTAATTCTTTCTGCCTCCCCGTCTTCTGAGCCGCACTGAGAGAAATTCGTGGATACTGAAGGTGAAGGAAAATACCCAGGAAGCTCTCCAGAGCCTGACTGATTACGGGGACTTGGTGTGGCGGGCGATCTCCGGGTCGTCCCGCCCTCCTGGGACGCTAGCCACAGTGGTCGCCAGATCTTGTTCGCCGGTGGTGCTTCCGCTGATAAGTTAGGTGGGTAAGAGCCCACACTGGACTGTCATGAGCAGGCAGATCCCTTTATAGCCTCACCATGCAGAGGTATATTACCTTAATATTCTCACACGCACACGCAGGGGCTTTACATACGCCCGAAGAAGGCTTTCAAATTTCTTTTCGGACGGTAGTTGCAAGATGAAGTTGACAACCCAATCTCAAACCCTGAGATATTTACTATATCTGTTCCAGTATCTGTTAGTTCATTTGCTCGTAGATTCGCCACCAGGTTCACCCTCCCTGTCTACTTCTGGACTCGCACTGTTCCCGACAGACGATGAGAGGTTCTTCGTAGTTCCCAATTCGAAACAAGCTCGATTCATCGATAGATTCCTACAACAGAGAGGTATAACAACAGCCTCCCATCGTTGGGAAAGAGGATCGGTGAGGTTGTCAGGTGCACATCAAGTGGATGTGGTGGTACCAACGAAGTGCCGTGGTACAGGTTTGCAAGTGGCGACCGTCAGCCTATCTATTAGGGACGGAGTGGGCGAAGGTCGGCGGTGAGTCTCCCTAAGAACATAAGACTGACTGATGGAAAAACACAGGCGCGTCTAGTGCTCTCGTGTTGCATATGCTGATGAGTATGGACACCTCCTGCCGAACTGGGACGAAGTTAAGATATGACACGAAAGGTCCAAGAGAAGAGCCGAGGAAGCGCTAGAAGCCACAGATATTAGAACGAAAATTTCGCGTAATTTGTGTGTTGGCTTCGTCTCCTGGTCGGGACTAACGGCCATGATTGCAGCGATTGATTGGACTGAGGAGGGTGTGGAACTAGCAAACCAGGCGGGCCAATCAGAGAATGATAAGTTGAGGCGTTTGGCTGGATGGCCAAGGCTTGCTTGGGTGGATAATCCTACATCTCCCTTTCTCTTGTACCTTCTGAAGCCGGAACATTTAAGGTGTACTCTCAACTCTTAAGGTTTTTTTTTTTTCATGCATCCCTTTTTTTCATTCTCTCTCTCTCTCTCTCTCTCTCTCTCTCTCTCTCTCTCTCTCTCTCTCTCTCTCTCTCTCTCTCTCTCTCTCTCTCTCTGCGTTTATATATATATATATATATATATATATATATATATATATATATATATATATATATATATATATATATAGATATATATATAGATATATATATATATATATATATATATATATATATATATATATATATATATATATATAGTATATATATATATATATATACTATCCCTGGGGATAGGGGAGAAAGAATACTTCCCACGTATTCCCTGCGTGTCGTAGAAGGCAACTAAAAGGGGAGGGAGCGGGGGGCTGGAAATCCTCCCCTCTCATTTTTTTTTTTTTTTTTCCCAAAAGAAGGAACAGAGAAGGGGCCAGGTGAGGATATTCCCTCAAAGGCCCAGTTCTCTGTTCTTAACGCTACCTCGCTAACGCGGGAAATGGCGAATAGTTTGAAAAAGAAAAAAAAAAAAATGTATATGTATATATATATATATATATATATATATATATATATATATATATATATATATATGTATATATATATATATATATATATATATGTGTGTGTGTGTGTGTGTGTATGGTCTTGGACAATCGCATGTTTACCAGTTGGCGTCCTAGCTTCGTCTCATTGATGTATATCAACTGACTGTTATATTTCTCTCTTGTGTCTCCCATGATGTTGTGATTATTACACGAAAGTGCACTTGGGAACTAATCGTGTTTCATTTTCCCCGTGGACTCATAGGAATATCTTGACCACGGGCAAAATTGTGATCCTTTCCAATGTGTGTGTGTGTGTGTGTGTGTGTGTGTGTGTGTGTGTGTGTGTGTGTGTAAACGCTTCGTGTATGCACTGGTGACGGACTTAATTAGCGTAAGTGATGCATGCGTCAGAGATAATGTGGTGCGGTGGTGAAGTTGATATTAATGTGATGAGATAAAGGGATGGCAGAATTATACGTAGGGGTATATAGTGGAGTGGCCATCTTGTTGCTGGAAGGGGTGGAGGACCTGGGGTGAAGGTACTGTAGTGTTTGGAGACGTTCTGGAGTGGACGAGGGTAGAGGGTATTATATTAATGTTCAGTTGTAGGGATATCGTAGTAAGCGGCAGGGTTTGGGGTACTTGGTATTGTATCAGTACAATTAGATGTGGCTATTGTAGTGTTGGCAGGGTTTAAGGATTACGGGTATTGTGCGGGATACAGTGGGCTGTTGGGGTATCGTAACATTAGCAGCGTCAGGAACACTTGATACTCTATCACTGGAGTGAATATGGGCGAGGAGGCTGTCTGTCTCGGAATTGGAGATTAATACTGTTGTGTAGAAGGGGATGAGGCAGCGGGTATCGTACTTTCTGAAGAAGGTAATTCTATCGGTATCGTAGTGAGGAAAGTGGAAAAGATAGGTGGCTCGTACTTAAACTCGAATCGTAGAAGAAATAATGATCGTAAGTAGAAATTGATAATACAGAGTGATTTGATTAAGGAAAGAATAATGACTCAAGGAAAATGATTTCAAATTGTTGTATAATTCGCCAGAAAATATATGTTGTCTATAATTATATTTGATTTAAATGTCATCATAATTCAGAGTATTGTGAAAATGACTTACAAAAGTGACTGTGGTCCAAATGCTGTTGAGAAAAAAAGAAATTTTAATCGGATAAGTCTTTATGTACGTTTAAGAAGAAAGATGGTCTCTTTAACCGAGGATACGATTGCATTTTAAATTTACGTTTTAATTTGTTTAGTGGTTCTTGCGGAAATGAATTGAGTTTACATGAGGAGCAAATAGGTATCTGTGGTTATCCGCGCAATTGCATTGTCACGATTTTTTTTTACCCTGTGCATTTGCTGTATATATCTTATTTCCTGGACGTTTACTTGCTTTTTCGTTAGACTGAGTTCCAGCTACATTTCCAAATATTATAAAGGTAGGAGTTCCATTTGAAGCGGCGGTAATTCAAGAGAGAGGGTGATCGATGGTGAAAATGGAAATATTGAGGAAAATATCGTTGGAGGAGGGTTGCGAGTAAGCGGATGGAACATGGAAGAGACAAGGCTGGTATAGGCGGGTGTGGGTGGAAGAGCTGAAGAGGGTGTGCTGAACAATGGTATTGCAACTGAGGAAGACGAGAAATGAAAAAGGGTATTATTGTCAACGTATGAAGGGTCAAGGAAAGGTGAGAGCAATGGGTGGATGGAATTGAATGGAAGGCGTTTGAATACTTGGACCAAACGCGAACATGAGAAGTTGGGAAATGGTGGCTGTGACGGTTAGCGTGCATTGGAGCGAAGTTTATACAGGATGGTCGAAAAGAGATCGTGGCTAGAGCCAGGCAGTAAAGGGTCAGAGTGTAAAATGAGAAAGGTCGTGGGATGGATGTGGAAAGTTGGCCGAGGTATGATGCTCGAAGCTTTTCTTTAATCTGGTTCGGGGAGCCAACTAGCGTACCGAATGGGGAAAAATATATGAAATATGAAGTACCTAATGCATCTCCTAGGCAGGTGTTTCAATAATGAATAGATGGAATATATAGTGAATTTGTCCCCAGGGGCACGTCTTAGTTATGTATTCAGCTAAATTACAGGTAAACAAGAATATCTTTTAGTATATTATATTTATTAGTATGAATTGATATATTAATTTATGGGGTTGCATATTCATTTATTTATCATATTATATATATATACTATATATATAACTGAAAGTGTGATGATAAAAAAAAAAAATTCCCAAAACGCGAACCAATTTCGACATTGTCATTACGATGTCATTTAACTCGGAATTCAAACACTTCTAACATTCCTCAATGTCAATCCCGAATTTGTGGAATCTATTTTTTATTTCTATATACTTCTATCAAGACGTAAAATCTTGCCAACGCTGTTCAATTAGGATGAACAAACAAACGAATTCTGAGGAAATATCATTATTTCTTCTTTCTTAATGTTAAAGAGTCTTTCATCATAATTCTACGTATTAACATTTATAAATATATACTACATTTTTTTCCCCGACATAAATTACTTTTACATGAATACTAAATAAGGTATCTGGGTTTCCCGCGCAATTTTCATTTGTACGAAATTATTTTTTTTCCCATCGTCATTTGGCGAGGTATTATTTTTTTTTTCCCTGGACTTGACTTGCTTTTTTTTTTCAGCCTGTGTTTCCCTCCATTTCCAAATACTTTATAAAAGCGGAGGAGTTCCATTTGAAAAGCAGCCGGTATTCAAGGAAGAGGGGTCGATGTGCTGGAAATGAAATACTTGAGGAAAATATGTCGTGTGAGGAGGGTTGATCGAGTAAGAAGTGATAGGATAAGACAAGGCTTGGTAATAAGCAGTGTGTGGTTGAGAGAGCTGAAGAGGGTGTGCTGACATGGTATTCGCATCTGGAGGGGATGAGCGAGGAGAGATTGATAAAGAGGATTTATATGTCACTAGTGAAGAGGACAAGGAGAAGGGCGAGACCAAATTGGAGATGGAAGAATGGAATGAAAAAGGCTTTGAATACTTGGGACCCAAACATGCAGACATGAAGGAAGGTGAAAGGCTTGCACGGGTTAGCGTGCATTGGAGCGAATTGTTATACAGGGGTCTACGAGCTATCAGTGGCTAGAGCCAGGGCATGTGAAAGGGTCAGAGGAAAACTACAGAAAGGTCTGTGGGACCTGGATGTGGATAGGTGGCCGTGGTTTCGACAGCTACAGAAGCCTTTTCTTTATCTGTTCGTGGTGCTACCTAGCTACCGCGGGAAATGGCGAACATATATGAAAAAATATAAAAGTACATAATGGCTTCTCTCTCTAGCAGTTTTCAATATTAATAGATTGGAATATATAAGTGAATTTGCCCCAGGCACTTCTATAGTTTATACGTTGTTCCACTGTACAAAATTTTTGACAAGATTAACAACGAATGTATATATATATATATATATATATATATATATATATATATATATATATATATATATATATATATACATATATATATATATATATATATATATATATATATATATATATATATATATATATATATATGTGTGTGTGTGTGTATAAGATCTTCCCACGGCGCGACCCCTTTCGTCACCACCTCACTTAACATGTCACTTTACTCGGCTGTTCAAACCACTATTTCACTTCACATCCACGTCAGTACCGATTCTGTGGAATCTATATTTTTTTTTCTATATACTTCTATTCAAACGTAACATCTTGCCAATCCCTGCGTCTTATTAGAAGACAAACACACGATTTCTGAGGGACAATATCATTATTCTTCTTTCTCAATGTTGTACAAAGTCATCATTCATTAATTCTACGAGTTCATGAGTTAAGATGATAAGCTTATCATTAATTTTATGAGTTCATGAGTTAAGATGATAAGCTTATCATTAATTTTATGAGTTACATGAGTTAAGATGATAAGCTTATCATTAATTTTATGAGTTCATGAGTTAAGATGATAAGCTTTTCTAGCTATGTCTTGCTTGTCCTGTCTCGTCTTGCACCTTAGGTGTCAAGCGATAAATGAAGCTTGCTTGTCCATTGATCTTCTTTCGAATGTGTGCAGCAGAAAGTCTCGCACACTTAGACAAGACTTCTGATGGTGTTTGGGTTCTTTAATGATATCACCCGCGCGCGAGCACGCTCTCTCACACACACACACTCAGACAGACAGACAGACAGACAGACAGACACACACACACACACACACACACACACACACACACACAGATGAGTTCTGATTGTGTTATGATAGACATTCGTACCACTGAGACGTCAGTTTTGATGATTCATGATCACTTCTCACATTCAGAGATGCTCTGATGTTTTAGGATATGTTCTCCACACTCAAGAGGTGAGGTGTTGTTATGACGCCATATATTTAGTTCTCTCACTCAGGAATCGGTTTTTGTGACGCCATACAATCTCGCACTCAGAGATCAGTGCTGACGATGTATAGACACCTCTAACACTCAAGAGATCAGTACTGACGATGTATAGACACCTCTAACACTCAGAGATCAGTTTTCTTGATATGTATCTTCAGTTCTCCCACTCAGACATCAGTTTCTGTGATGTATAGTCAGTTCTCACATTGAGAAATCCGTTCTGATGACCTATGGTAGTTCTCACACTCGGAGATCAGCTCCTGCGATGAGTAATTACCCACCTCTCACATTCAGAGATCAGTTCTCATGATCAGAGGTCAGCTCCTGGAATGAGTAATCACCTCTCATGATCAGAGGTCAGCTCCTGTGATGAGTAATCACCTCTCATGATCAGAGGTCAGCTCCTGTGATGAGTAATCAACTCTCGTGATCAGAGGTCAGCTCCTGTGATGAGTAATCACCTCTCATGATCAGAGGTCAGCTCCTGTGATGAGTAATCACCTCTCATGATCAGAGGTCAGCTCATGTGATGAGTAATGACCTCTCATGATCAGAGGTCAGCTCCTGTGATGAGTAATCAACTCTCATGATCAGAGGTCAGCTCCTGTGATGAGTAATCAACTCTCGTGATCAGAGGTCAGAGGTGGATTCTCTCAGTTTCCTTAACACAGTGTCACAGGTGTTATATCACTCATTCGACATTGCCCTATAACCCATATCGCAGGTGTTACATCATCATACGGTGAACAGCCCCTCCCCGCCCCATGCCTATATCACAGGTGTTATATCACAGATTGAACAGCCCCATCTAACCTATAGGTGTTTTATCACACGTTCCTTAAACCTATTATCATAGATGTTATATCACACGTTCTATGACCTCCTCAGACCTATATCATTGATGCTATATTACACGTTCAACAGCCTCCTTAGACTTAGATATCTCACGTTCAACGGCTTCCTCAAACCAATATATACATCACACGTCCAACATCCTCCTCAAACATATATATGCATTGCACGTTCAACATCCTCTTCAAACCTATATACATTACAGGCTCAACATCCTACCCAAACCTGTATATGCATTACACTTTCAACATCTTTCTCAAACCTATATACATTACAGGTTCAACATCCTCCCCAAACCTGTATATACATCACAGGTTCAACATCCTCCTCAAACCTGTATATACATCACAGGTTCAACATCCTCCTCAAACCTATATACATTACAGGCTCAACAATCTCCTCAAACCTGTATATAAATCATAGGTTCAACATCCTCCTCAAACCTATATACATTACAGTCTCAACAATCTCCTCAAACCTGTATATAAATCACAGGTTCAACATCCTCCTCAAACCTATATACATTACACGTTCAACATCCTCCCCAAACCTATATATACATCACAGGTTCAACATCCTCCTCAAACCTATATACATCACACGTCCAACATCCTCCTCAAACCTATATATACATCACAGGTCCAACATCCTCCTCAAACCTATATACATCACACGTCCAACATCCTCCTCAAACCTATATACATCACAGGTCCAACATCCTCCTCAAACCTATATACATCACACGTCCAACATCCTCCTCAAACCTATATACATTACAGGCTCAACATCCTCCTCAGATCTATATATACATCACAGGTCCAACATCCTCCTCAAACCTATATACATTACAGGCTCAACATCCTCCTCAGATCTATATATACATCACACATCCAACATCCTCCTCAAACCTATATATATACATCACGCGTTCCAATCTTAGTTTCCAATCTCAATTTTTTCCTCTTTTATCTTCGTTTATTTTTCTCTTTAAGTATTCCAGACATTATTCTGGGCCAGCCTCCGCCCCTCAGAGAATCCACTTAAGTGCATCTCTTCTTCCCCCGTCAGCAGAGACTTGCTCCTCCAAGTGTTTGTGTGGCTATGACAACTTCGCCTGCTCCCGTCTGCTTAAGTGCCTTATAAAAGCACTTATTTTTTTTTTTTTCTTCTCCCACACCAACTTTGAAGACAACACTTGTGTCAAGTGGGTTGAATCTGCATTTTGCAAATTCTTGCACTGTCTGTGGGTTTTCTTTATGTTCACGGTGTAGGAAAATGGTTGATTTCGTGTTTTTTTTTTTTTACTTGTCTCTAAAATATGGTTAAGGTGTTCTTCATGTTTTAAGAAAGGTGTTGTTCTTTCTATATTTTGGTATAGGTTGTAATAGTCGTTCCCTTTTTTCTCTCTCACTTTATGTATATATATATATATATATATATATATATATATATATATATATATATATATATATATATATATATTTTCTTTTCTTTCAAACTATTCGCCATTTCCCGCATTAGCGAGGTAGCGTTAAGAACAGAGGACTGGGCCTTTTCACCTGGCCCAATTCTCTGTTCCTTCTTTTGGAAAATTAAAAAAAAAAAACGAGAGGAGAGGATTTCCAGCCCCCCGCTCCCTCCCCTTTTAGTCGCCTTCTACGACACGCAGGGAAGGGAATACGTGGAAGTATTCTTTCTCCCCTATCCCCTATATATATATATATATATATATATATATGAACGGACTCATTGGCTCACATCCACTTTCTTGCTGTCATGTGTAGAGCCCCTCGTCCATAAATAAGCCTTTCACACCTTTCTGTTGTTTTCCCTGACAGCTTCCCATGCCACATTTCATGCGATGGACAGCACGTCATTCCCCGTATAACACATCACTCGAATTCGCTCTTTCCTCCGGCATGTTCAGGCCTCGGTAATTCAAAGCCTCTTTCACCCCATCTTTCCATCTTGTCCTCTGCCTTCCCCTTTCTCCTTGTTTCCTCCACTTCTGACAAGTGTACCTTCTTAGTCTTTCTTCTTTCGTACTCCCCATATGTCCAAACCCTACCAGCATATCAACTCTCCCAACCGTACCCTTCTTCCTGCAACACCTCCGTCATTCCTACGTGATCAACCTTCCTGACACCACACATTATCCACAAGCATTTCATCTACAACACATCCACCCTCTTCCGTACTTAGGGCCCATGACTCTCATTCCTATAGCACCATCGGAACCACTAAATCGAACATGTTACTCATTGCCGTCACTGACAGTGACCTGTCTTTACACACACACACACACACACACACACACACACACACACTCCTCTGCGCATCCAGGACATGCGTCCCTTCACCCACCTAATGGTTCACTTCAGTTCCCATAGTTCTTTCCTCCGTGATGTCCAACTCCCACGTATCTAAAACATCTTACTTCCTCAGGCTCACTTCATTTCAACTCACACTTCAGACGATTTGTCTCCTTTCACGACTAGATCTTGTTACCTAAATTTTTTATTCACATTTAACTCTTAACTTCCCCTTTTCACACGCTATCTCAGTCTCAGACACTAACTTCTACAGTTTTTCAGTGGAGTCTGCCACCATAGCCGTGTCATCTGCAAACAGCAACTGACTCGTGTACACACACACACACACACACACACACACACACACACACACACACACACACACACACACACACACACTCACACCAGAATTGATACTAATGCACGCATAGTAAAGGAGACCAACTGTCTAATGGCATAAATTAGAATTGCATTGAAGTTTATGGATAGCAAGGTATTCAGCAAGCTTTTCACGTCCTCCATTAGGCCAAAACTAGAATATACTTCCCAGATTTGGTCACCGCGCCTCAAGAAGCACAAAGAGCTAGTGCAGAGGCACAGAACAAATATGATAACAAACTCGTGAGAGCAGAGATTCAGGGAATGGCTTGAGGCGTTAAAATGGATCATCATGGAAGAGAGAGGAGTCGGGCGTAAATCAAAACCTCTTACGCTTTATGACCAAGTTGGTGACGCAGACAGTTGAACGGTTCTTCGAAAGACGTAGGGATTGAACAGTTCGAAGACATAACACAGAATTAAGCAAGAAACTTGAGAAGAATATGTAAGAAATACTTTGAGTAGTATAAGAGTGGTGGATGAATAGAAGAGACTAAAGGAAAAGGATAGCAAATTTGGACAGCTTACAGCAAATATAAACAGGTAATTGCAAATAAGAAATTACGTGTTTATTTGTACGCATATATGCTCGCACGTATTTCTAAAGAAATACTTTAATAGTTTAAGTGTGGTGGGTGAATGGAACAGACTAAATCAAAACAAAAAAAAAATGAGCAAATGTGGAAAGCATACAGAATTTTGAAAGCTGTATGATAGGGAACGTTGAAGAGATGGGGCTTTATGAGTGTAAAAAGACCCCATTCCCATAGAGTACAAATAGGTAATTAAAGATAGGAGATTACGTATATACATACATACATATATACATACATACACGCACGTACACCCGCACACACGCATTGTGACCCCCCTTCCGCTCTCTGACAAGAGAATGCGTTGTAAAATTTTCGCGGTGACCCATTTTTTGTGGAGCCTTAAAGCTGCTGACCTGCTGGGGTGTGTGTGTGTGTGTAGTTTTACACTCTTGTTACCCTGTCTCTTACCCATATATATATATATGTATCATGTCTTTCCTCCTATATACCACAACACACACACACACCAGCCTAAGCCAGGAACCAATTTATCGACAGCCCCGAAGGAAAGATGAACGACAGGGTTGGCTGTTGTGTATTAGCTACCTCCCTTAGGATTCGAACTTGGGTGGGCCCGTGTGTGAATCATGGTCAGCGACGCTACGCCATAAACCGCTAAGTGTGTGTGTGTGTATGTGTGTGTGTGTGTGTGTGTGTGTGCTTCATGATTTTCTAAAGCTTATAGGACAGAAGAATCAAAATGTAACAGATGTAACACGGCTACATAAAATTTTTCGCATATACTTGGGCATATGTGTATCCCAGCTATTTATATTGACCCATGGGCATCAAGGAGTTATCGCTACCATAAGAAGCCAGCTATCATAGAGTAACTTTTCTTCCAACTGATAAGATACACTAAGGGCTGGGAGGAGGAGGAGGAGGAGGAGGAGGAGGAGGAGGAGCCAGAGGGCCAAGAATGCGAGAATTCTGGTGCTCATATAACATCATGAATGCTGTCGACAACAGTGCAAGTTCCAGGGAAGAAATTAGAGAGACTACTATGAATGTGTGTGTGTGTGTGTGTGTGTGTGTGTGTGTGTGTGGGGGGGGGGGGGGGGGGGAGAAGATCACATCTGGAGAGAGTGTGTGTGTGTGTGTTTACGTAGCTGCAAGTGACTGTCTGCTAGCCATTCAGGAAGACATTGTTAGAGACCTCCGGCTTCGTGGAAGTCGAAAAACCCGACATTGTCGAGTTGCTAGTCGTGAAGACCCACCCAACCCACCGGCCGGCCAGGTAAGATGTAACAATGGTGTCACATGAGTGCGGAGGAGTGAGCAGGAGTGAGGAGCAGGAGTGAGGAGTGAGGAGCAGGAGTGAGGAGGAGCGTAGAAGCTCCAGCCATCCTGCGTCAACTGAGCCAAGGCCAAATTGGAGGAGTGAGGAGGAGCGTAGGAGCTCCAGCCATCCTGCGTCAACTGAGCCAAGGCCAAATTGGAGGAGTGAGGAGGAGCGTAGGAGCTCCAGCCATCCTACGTCAACTGAGCCAAGGCCAAATTGGAGGAGTGAGGAGGAGCGTAGGAGCTCCAGCCATCCTACGTCAACTGAGCCAAGGCCAAATTGGAGGAGTGAGGAGGAGCGTAGGAGCTCCAGCCATCCTGCGTCAACTGAGCCAAGGCCAAGTTGTCCGGCCGACTTCTTTAGGCGTGCTGACGGTTCCATTGGGAGTCATGACTGACCATGGACTCCTCAGGTCATGCACACGGCCTGGAAGCGTTGTGGACTTTGATGGGAGAAGTGGACGAGGTGCTACCACCTGTTGCAGGCAGCTCCCTGTAGAGATAGATATATAGATAGATAGATAGACTGAGAGAGAGAGAGAGAGAGAGAGAGAGAGAGAGAGAGAGAGAGAGAGAGAGAGAGAGAGAGAGTGTCCCAAAATGACCATTAGCCTCCCACTCCCGACCACGACCTGTTCCGTTCATAGCACCGTCTCACGAAGATGACACTGTGTGTTACGGAGAGAGAGTTTTACACACACACACACACACACACACACACACACACACACACACACACACATACAGCTCCGCGGTATAGCGTTTAGCGTTACTGATTATGAGTCAACACGGTTCAGCCTGGGGTCGTATCCATAGCAGTTCGAATCTTGGGTGTGGCAGTCGGCCCACAGCCGACCCATGTGCTCATCTTCCCTTCTGGACTAGTCAGTAATTAGGTACCTGGCTTAGGGTGTGTGTGTGTGTGTGTGTAATGGTATAAAAAATGTAGTAATTATTGTCGCACTGTGATAATGATAAAAATGATACTACTACTTGTGATAATGATAATAATTATTATTTGTGATGATAATGATTATGGGGATGATAGTACAACATATGATTGTTATTGATAATGATGATAATGGCAATGGTATTGGTAATGATGATAACAACACAATAATAGTAATAATGATAATAATAATAGCGAAAATAGTAATGATAGTAATAAAGATAATAATGATAATGATAATAGATATGTTCGTATTTTAAAATGATAATGATAGGAGGAGGAGTGGAGACCACACCTTAATAACATGAGCACACACAAGCCCAGCGTTATTGGCCTCTCCAAGTCTGGGACGACGTTGCTGCGGTATTAATACATTCTTTATTTATGATCAATATATTGGCCAAGTATTGGCCGGGGGCAAGTGTTTTACGACAGGAAACCTGGTAAAAATCCCTCTCTGTACATGGCCAGTGTTCTTTATAATGTTTGTATATCGTAGAAAATCGTAATTATGGGAATGAGGAGCATTGGAGGTGAATAGTGTCCTTTACCGTCTAATGTATATAGGAATGGCTGCTCTTTCTGCCCATGCGCTGCTGAAAGCTTTAAAAAAAATCTCTCTCGCGCCCACACGGAACCCACAGGCAAAGCCATCCTTTTCAGATATCATTTGAAGTAAACACGATTATGCACAAGACTTGTTGCGCACCGAGCCCTAACAACACTTTGGAATTCCTGGAGTGTGTGATTTAGGCCACCAAACCCTCGTTAGCTCCCAGGGATCACGTCTCTCTCTCTCTCTCTCTCTCTCTCTCTCTCTCTCTCTCTCTCTCTCTCTCTCTCTCTCTCTCTCTCTCTCTAACAAGATGGATGAACTCGTTGTAAGCTTCAGCTCAGTTGAGGCTACTGCCGTGGCTGCCATCGCAAAGGGCCTGGCGGGTGGTTACGGACAATTGCTGTCAAGGATTATGAACCATCGCATCATCATGTGCGCGCCAGCGAGCGTGGCGTGGGAAGCCTCATAATGCTATTCCGAAGGAGTAGTAATGATGTTGGGTCGTCCAGCCCATGGCAGTCACCTCTGCCAAATTGATTCCATCATTCATTGTGTTCTGTATCATCCGCACCTCCTCCTCCTTTCTCCTCTTCCTCCTACAGAGGCGCGTTAACTCACCACCGAAGAACTCTTCAGCTTACGTGTGTATTAATGCTAGTGTTACGTGAGGATATATCTTTTTTTAACGATAATGATACAGAAGAACTTGCAAGACACAGCTTGGATTCGTCACAAACTGAAGAACTTAATTGGCGTGGCTCATTTGTACCTACCCATCCAAGCCAGTGCAAACCCATTGATGGCAATACACACGTCAGTTGTCTGGTCAAGTCCGCCGACGATGACCCAGGCAATGGATGACTGTTATAGATTCCATGATACGGGAAGAGGTAAGCGTAGATGACGCTCACATTAAGTGGGGGAAATGTATTATATGAGGGCATCGTTAGGGGAACGTACCCAGCTGACGTATGGTAGATCACGCCCTGCGCAACAAGACACTAGTACAGCAACAAGAAGACCTGGTCTCCTGCTAAAACAGCAGTGAGCTCTACAATGCACTGTGCCTTCTACAACGATGCAGTTCCTTAAAATACGCTCGACGACGGGAAAAAAGAAGAGATTTGTCTCCCCCTGTCAAGGATCGAACACCTGGAATAGTCCAACATTAGCCAGTGGTATGGGAAACCGAATCTGTTCGACGATTTGAACTCTCAGACATCCTCCTCTTTTCCCTGCGATTTGAACGCGCAGACATCCTCCCTTTTCCCTGCGTTAGTCACCTCTCCCTCCACCTCTCAAACGTATGCCAGATACTACACAACTTGACAACCTCCCCCTGCCACCCAGCAGACCAACCAGTCTTAAGACATCGCCTAGTCAGAGCATGATCTCGAAGTCGTGAGGCAGTTTGATAGCTTCATTGGGAAAGCCCTTCACTTCGTCAGTTGACTCATCTGTGAAACTCTGTCTGGAGTTTCCCGCTGAACCAATAAAACTCCTCATTAAATGTTTTTCTCAAGCAGTCAAAACGTCCCGAAAGGTTGGAGGATTACGTGTTTTTCCTCCACGACCAAAATCAACAAGTTAGCAACTTGCTAACTAAGTTAGTAACCTATTACCCTTATCCCGACCCTATTCTCCTCTGTGAAAGTTTTGTGTTTAATGGGGGCGGGCGGACACACACACTCTGCAATCTCAATAGGCTCTCATCAATTTTGGTAGCACGAAGACCTCTACCACCCGCTGCCTCGTCACCTTCATCTAGGGCAGCCTGGGAGAAACCGGAGGACTTGTTTTGCTCTCACCTTCGTCGACTCTACGAGATGCGTTCGACCTACCTAGAAGATAACTTTCAACGAAGACTCTTACTTTAGGCTGCGTAGATCTCTCATTTCATGTCTTGCAGGCTTGCTTAAGTGAGTGTAGCAGACAGGCTGATCGATCGAGTTCGAGAGTGAGTGAGTCTCCCATGTTTTCAGTCATTCACCTGTTTGTTGCGTCGCACAAGAAACGAAGACGAGACTCTTGTGTGTGTCGCACCATGTAAACGAAGCCCCGTTTGTTGCTTCTTACAGACGAAGCCCTCACTGTTCCCCCTTACAAACGAGGCCCTGATGGATGCACCAGATGGATGAAGTACATAGACGACTCTGCCACTAAGAACGTTGATAGCAACAACACTCAAGTATCTTGCTCACTGGGACAACCTTAACATCTTGTGTAGCTGGAACATTAGTGGGCCATGTCCCTGTATTACAAGCCTTGCTTCAAACCAGTCCCAACCGCGTACTGTCTCAGAAAGATACGCCCCAACCTCCACGTTCTTCAGTCCGCCCAGCTTTTCGCTATTACCTTGGACTAAGAAAAAAACTGAGGTGGGAGTTGCACAACATAGTGATTAATTAGATCGCCAAGGTTTCATCTCTATATTCTACTTCGAGACACATGGATTCCTGGCACCAGAACTGAGTTATCTGCCCCACCTTCATTCTTCTCAGACTAGTCTACTCCCCTGCTTGATGATAGCCTCATCCACTACACTATAGAGAGGCTACTAGAATAGGTGCAGGAAAAGGCACACAAAATGATCCTTGGTCCATCTCACCTCCACCTATCATGAAGCGCCCAACAAACTGGTCTTCATGAATCTTTGCCACCATCATCTGGATCCCGCTCGTCATTTCAAGCTCCCTCACTCCCGCATCTCTGAGTTGTCTGGTAGGACATTGAGGGAATACGTGAGCAGTATCCTTTGTGTCCTTTAGACATAACCCAAAAATGATTTTTTTTGACTCCGTAGTTATTTCGCGCGTCAGATATCATGGAGTTAGATTACCTCACGATCCTTATCCACTACACTAGATAAGCGTGTATTATTTTTCTTCATTTTCTAAAACACATTTTTTAAGAGCGTCTACGTGATCACACCCAGAGTGGGGTCATGTTGGGAAATGATGAATGTAAACGCATTTTCTGCCTTGCTGCAATATGTCAGTTCGATTATGCGATTTAGAAAACGCGATTAATTTGGTTAAACCTGGTTAAGAGGTCATAAATTATTCATCCTATGCAAACAGGATAACAGTGAAACTGATGGACGGCTAGTATTACAATACCAAATTATTTCTAGATACAAAATTAAGCTCATCCAGTCCACTTAAATTTCGAGTTCATTTCCTACTGTTTAATTAAAACTTGTTCGCTTCATTTATGTGACTTACATGGTGTTATATGTGTATATATATATATATATATATATATATATATATATATATATATATATATATATATATATATACATATATATATATACCAGAAACCTTTATAACTCGTATATATCATTGTTCATATAGGACTTAAGAGATATCAGTGAGCAACCCAGACCATCATGGGGCTCCTTCAGTTTCAAGGCTGCGCTCCCTCCAAGAGCAAGGGAGGTGATCTGACTCCTTTGGAGCGAGAATATCGTAGAAAAGACTGTACGCTCCTTTCCGTCCACTGATGCCTTTATACAGCCTTGCCGATGGTGGCTCCTCGCTCGCGGTGTGACCATTAGCAGAGTGGAATACGGTAGCACCCATATATATATATATATATATATATATATATATATATATATATATATATATATATATACATAAAGGGCTGTACCACTTTCCAGTTTTCTGTACCGAGGGCTAAGGGTCAACCATTTCGTTTGTTTATCTCCACCTTTATGGCCCACTGCCCCAGGGGACCAGGATGGTACTTCGACCGGATCAACTGGGTATTGTTCACGATGTAGAATATAAAGATATCTACCATCCGGAAAACGAGGTTGTGGCGAGCTTATGGAGGCCGAGTGCTTGTCCCTGTGTATACCTTGATAGGGAAAGACTATGGGGGGCTTGAAGGTATGGGGTAAGGAAGGGGCTAAACTCCTGGAATGGGTAATAGTGTAGTGGTGATGGTGAGGAGGGTGACTTGATGGTCGTGAAGGACAAGGAAGCTCGGATGATACCGTGGATGAAGATGTGTTGATGGGGGTGGTAATGATGTGTTATATGCTCGGGGTTTGTTCATCGGCGGTGATGGCGGACACCCAAGTCGTTACATACGTGGTGTTGGAGGGAAACATCCCGTTGGCTGCAGGGCCAACACCTGGTGATGGGAGGGAGACATCTAGTGATGGATTATAGTGGTACAGAGCCTTGGAGGAGGACTTACTGATGCGTGATGTACGGTATGGAAGGTAAGGGGGGGAGAAGAATGGTTTACTAGGACGTGAAAGGGAAGAAAAGACGTGTTAAGGAGGATGGATCTTATCCTTGGTTGTGGCGTAAGGGTAACTATTAGGGAGGAGGACCTAGTGTATGGGGAAAGGTTGTGGTGCCCGTAGGCTGGAGGGGGACTTCCTGCGGAGGGGACTTTCATGTGGTTTGGACCACCTAGGGGAAGAGGGGGGGCGCCGCAGGAAGAGGAAGGTACGAAGGGGATGTCGAGCGGAGGCAGTCGCCCCTTTTCCCCGAAGAGCGCGCTTACACAGAGACAGACACAGAGTGGCGACGCTGGAAATGCTGACATTGTACAGAAGTGTAAAACGTATGAAGGTAGAGAAAGTTTAAAAGTTGGGTCTCCACTAGTTCAAGACCCACTCCCCTTATAGTACAGATAGGTGGATTGCAAACACACCCACCCCCCACACACACACCCCACACATACACACACACACACACACACACACACACACACACACACACACACACAAACATTCATGCCTTTTCCTAAAGCCCCTACCATTGTCCTACATCCTCAATTCAGCTTTTTGACTCGAAAACCATTAGAAAGAAGCGGTGTCTGCTGACCACTAGGTCCAAATTCAAAGAAAAGACAGATGCCAGGGTTCTTAAACGAGCCACAAGAAGAGAATGTGCTGGATGAGGGACTCTTCTCCAGAGTAGAACTTAGAGATATTTTTTTAAAAGAAATGGGAGAGCTGCGAGTCTGAAAAAACCTGGAGAGGACTTGGTCGAATTCAGATTTATTACAACTCGAAAACTCAAACGCATGGCCTAATTTAAAGTCTCTGAAAGCACTGCCGGAGACTTAAGACGTGTGTCTGACACATAAAGCTCTTGGCGCTAAATATCAAATTTATGGACGTGATAGAAGACAGGCTTTCTCAGTGGAGGAGAGAAATGAGACACGTTGATCCGAAGATGTTAATCTCATCTTTCAAGTGAGGGGAAAATGTATCGGAGGCCAAAGCTTTTGGGAGATTAAAGCACAGGTAAGGATTTAGCGGAATTCATTACACGGCACTTGTAGCGCAAGGAAAGGAAAGGAAACACATAATGTATAATGAAAAAAAGATTTGCTCTATTTCATGCTGACTGGTAAACGCTCCATCTATGCAGTTACTGCATTATATATATATATATATATATATATATATATATATATATATATATATATATATATATATATATATGCAATTACATAACGCTTGTTGTAAGAGTGTGTACCGCAGTCAAACTGTGTGGCTGTGAGTAACCTCTTATAAGAACACACACACACATACACACATATTTTCCTCCCTCTCAAGAGAACAGGTGTTTGAAGGCTCGCCGTGGTAAAGTGAAGGTTGTGTCCCCCAGGCTGTGTTGGGGAGGTCTCCGTGGTGGCTTGCGGGCACGCAGCCGAGCCCATTTAGCGAGGGGGAAGCACATAATGCACTCACACCTGAGGCGGCTAATTTTTTATGATAGGTGTGGAGGGGAGAGGGAGTGAGAGGAAGAGAGTGATGGCCGGAGAGGAAGAGGGAAAGACAGAGGGAGCGAGAATGGAAGAGGGAGAGGAGAGGGAAAGGGATTATGTTTTGGAAGACATATTATACGGATTTTATTTGATCCGGCTGACGCGTAGGTCTCACCGCATTCTCTTTACTTGATTCCCTGTGATGTTCTCTTCTGCAAACACACGCACACGATCGATCCTGGGTTGATCCGGTCATCCTGTAGCGAGAGGTCGTTTCATTAAGGATATTTCAATGTCCTTTCCTCGTATACTCTGGCTGGGCACAGGAGTGAAAAGCCTCCCCGCATTTTTCTTACCAGGCTTTCCAATATCTTATAGTTTGATGCAGCTTTTGTTAGGTTCCCAGCAGTACGCGTTGATATATTTTCATATTTTCCTTTGAGTTGAGACGGTACGAGCAAATGAATGATCTTAATCCAGGCCATCTCATTAACTATATATATACTATCACTAGGGATAGGGAAGTATGTATATATATATATATATATATATATATATATATATATATATATATATATATATATATATATATATATATATGTCATGGAACATAGAACGTCAATAGCAACACCAGAAATCAGTTATCCAGGAGGACGAAGGATGTGGTCCTTAGGAGGGCGATCATTTCTTCAGGAGGATGAAGATCCTAGGAAGACGATCAGTTCTTCTGGAGGAGTAAGGATCAGGTCTTTGGAGGACGATCAGTTCTCCGGGAGGACAAAGGATGCGGTCCCTAGGAGGACGATCAGTTCTTCAGAAGGATGAAGGATCAGATGCTAGGAGGACGATCAGGTCTTCTGGAGGAATATGGATCAAGTCTATGGAGGACGATCAGTTCTTCGGGAGGACGAAGAATCAGTTCTTCAGGAGGACGAAGGATTGTGTCTTCAGGAGGTCGAAAAAAATCAGTTCAGAAAGATGAGGAATCAGTTCTTCAGAAGGATGAAGAATCAGTTCTTTAGGAAGACAAAGAATCAGCTCTTAAGGAGATCGAGGAATCAATTCTTCAGGGAGTTGTAAAAAGATATTAAGCTCATAAGAAAGTCGAAGAATCCACCTTTCAGATGGACCAAACATCAGTTCTTCAGGAGGAAAGGCGAATCAGTTCTCCAGAAGTTCGTAGAATCAGTTCTTTCCAAGAACGAAGAAATCGTTTCTTCAGTTGGGTGAAGAATCGAACTTTCATTGCGAAGCAGAATTCAGGTCTCCATGAAATCAAAGGGCCAGTTAACCTTCAAGCCCAACGAGCGTAAACGCCCCTCCCGATCCAAAACACATAGCTACACACACACACACACACAAATGGGTTGGGCTTGCCTGGATGTGGGCGCGGCAGTTGACCCACACCAATTCCAGGTGTTTATCCTCCACACGGGACTGGTCGATAGATTGCTGTCCGGCTGAGACCGATGTGTGTGTGTGTGTGTGTGTGTGTGTATATATGTATTTTTAATTTTTTTATTATTTTGCTTTGTCGCTGTCTCCCGCGTTTGCGAGGTAGCGCTAGGAAACAGACGAAAGAAATGGCCCAATCCACCCCCATACACATGTATATACACACACGTCCACACACGCAAATGTACATACCTATACATCTCAATGTACACATATATATATACACACACAGACACATACATATATACCCATGCACACAATTCACACTGTCTGCCTTTATTCATTCCCATCGCCACCTCGCCACACATGGAATACCATCCCCCTCCCCCCTCATGTGTGCGGGGTAGCGCTAGGAAAAGACAACAAAGGCCTCATTCGTTCACACTCAGTCTCTAGCTGTCATGCAATAATGCCCGAAACCACAGCTCCCTTTCCACATCCAGGCCCCACACAGCTTTCCATGGTTTACCCCAGACGCTTCACATGCCCTGATTCAATCCACTGACAGCACGTCAACCCCGGTATACCACATCGATCCAATTCACTGTATTCCTTGCCCGCCTTTCACCCTCCCGCATATAATCATAAAAGTAAAGACATGGTACATGGACGCAAGGTTAAGAGACCGGGTAACGCGAGTGTAAAATTACCTCCCCGTACGACACAAATACGTAAGCAACTACAAACATATAGCCAACATACACATGGTGTTTACCAAATGATACCCTGTTTTGTTCTGAAGTTCCAGAGTCTCTCTCTCTCTCTCTCTCTCTCTCTCTCTCTCTCTCTCTCTCTCTCTCTCTCTCTCTCTCTCTCTCTCTCTCTCTCTCTCTACCTGAAACTTTGCTTTGCTATTGTTTTATTCTACTGCTTTTGAGAGGCTTGTTTTTTTTTCTCTTATTTTTTTTAGTAGTGTTAAGGCCAGACCATCTCGCCTGGACCTTGGGGCTCTGTGGTCTGTGTTTCTGTGTAACCATGGCAAATGAGTCTTGAATTACCTTTTATTTTGCCTTAAAAAAAAAGGAGGGAGGGAAATTTTAAGTATTTTTTTTTTAAGGTCTGTATCCTACCCTGTATAGCTACTCTGGCTAGAGAAAGGGTTTCCTCCTCCCCTCAGCCCTTCCTCTGTATGGTGTATAGCACTGTATTGTTCACATGTTTGGGGAAGCTTTCTTTTTTCTTTTTTTTCTTCTTCAAATTTCTTTCATCATGGAAGAAGTCATTATTCGCTTTCTTATCTCCTCCCCCTCCCCCTTCTTAGTGTTCCCGACGCTGCATTGTATGCTCTCTCTCTCTCTCTCTCTCTCTCTCTCTCTCTCTCTCTCTCTCTCTCTCTCTCTCTCTCTCTCTCTCTCTCTCTCTCTCTCTCACAGAGATATTACTTTGGTTTGCGTTCTAGAGACTTGGCTGCTCACCAGCTTCCTTAAGGACTCTCGCCAAGTTACCCATCACCCAGCGGTGCAGTGCTGTGTGTGCCAATTCATGGATGTTTACATTTTTTTCCATATCTTTTTTTTTTCAATTTTTTTTTCATTCCACATTGAGACCATGGAACCTTTAGCCTCCCTTATGTTTTAAGAACACTACCCACGTGTCAGGTGCGTGATCTAAAAGGTGACCAAGACAGGCGGGATTACGGAGGCGTGGAACATCTCGCCCTCTCTATTGCTTTCTAAAAGAAGGAACTGAGAAAGGATCCAAGCGCGGATTTTATTTCTTTCTTCTAAGACTCAGTCATCTGTCCCTGATGTTTACCTTGATCTGTATGTCTACGAGTGTTACCGAACTCCGCCTGCGAACGGTCACACTGCAAGCGGGAAGTCAACTTTGGCTTGGCTGTACCTTCGTCAGTACGTGGAAGGGAGTAATCTTTTTATGGACTTTCCTCATTTCTCAGCTCCAGCGCGAAGTACAGCCACGAAGCTGCAGGAGCCTCATAAAGGGTTAAAGTACAAATATATATATATATATATATATATATATATATATATATATATATATATATATATATTTTTTTTTTTTTTTTTTTTTCATACTTTGTCGCTGTCTCCCGCGTTTGCGAGGTAGCGCAAGGAAACAGACGAAAGAAATGGCCCAACCCCCCCAATACACATGTACATACACACGTCCACACACGGAAATATACATACCTACACAGCTTTCCATGGTTTACCCCGGACGCTTCACATGCCTTGATTCAATCCACTGACAGCACGTCAACCTCGGTATACCACATCGCTCCAATTCACTCTATTCCTTGCCCTCCTTTCACCCTCCTGCATGTTCAGGCCCCGATCACACAAAATCTTTTTCACTCCATCTTTCCACCTCCAATTTGGTCTCCCTCTTCTCCTCGTTCCCTCCACCTCCGACACATATATCCTCTTGGTCAATCTTTCCTCACTCATTCTCTCCATGTGCCCAAACCATTTCAAAACACCCTCTTCTGCTCTCTCAACCACGCTCTTTTTATTTCCACACATCTCTCTTACCCTTACGTTACTTACTCGATCAAACCACCTCACACCACACATTGTCCTCAAACATCTCATTTCCAGCACATCCATCCTCCTGCGCACATCTCTATCCATAGCCCACGCCTCGCAACCATACAACATTGTTGGAACCACTATTCCTTCAAACATACCCATTTTTGCTTTCCGAGATAATGTTCTCGACTTCCACACATTTTTCAAGGCTCCCAAAATTTTCGCCCCCTCCCCCACCCTATGATCCACTTCCGCTTCCATGGTTCCATCCGCTGACAGATCCACTCCCAGATATCTAAAACACTTCACTTCCTCCAGTTTTTCTCCATTCAAACTCACCTCCCAATTGACTTGACCCTCACCCCTACTGTACCTAATAACCTTGCTCTTATTCACATTTACTCTTAACTTTCTTCTTCCACACACTTTACCAAACTCAGTCACCAGCTTCTGCAGTTTCTCACATGAATCAGCCACCAGCGCTGTATCATCAGCGAACAACAACTGACTCACTTCCCAAGCTCTCTCATCCCCAACAGACTTCATACTTGCCCCTCTTTCCAGGACTCTTGCATTTACCTCCCTAACAACCCCATCCATAAACAAATTAAACAACCATGGAGACATCACACACCCCTGCCGCAAACCTACATTCACTGAGAACCAATCACTTTCCTCTCTTCCTACACGTACACATGCCTTACATCCTCGATAAAAACTTTTCACTGCTTCTAACAACTTGCCTCCCACACCATATATTCTTAATACCTTCCACAGAGCATCTCTATCTATGTTCTGGAAGGAGGTAAATAGGGTGCGTAAGACAAGGGAGCAAATGGGAACTTCAGTGAAGGGCGTAAATGGGGAGGTGATAACAAGTAGCGGTGATGTGAGAAGGAGATGGAATGAATATTTTGAAGGTTTGTTGAATGTGTCTGATGACAGAGTGGCAGATATAGGGTGTTTTGGTCGAGGTGGTGTGCAAAGTGAGAGGGTTAGGGAAAATGATTTGGTAAACACAAAAGAGGTAGTAAAAGCTTTGCGGAAGATGAAAGCCGGCAAGGCAGCAGGTTTGGATGGTATTGCAGTGGAATTTATTAAAAAGGGGGGTGACTGTATTGTTGACTGGTTGGTAAGGTTATTTAATGTATGTATGACTCATGGTGAGGTGCCTGAGGATTGGCGGAATGCGTGCATAGTGCCATTGTACAAAGGCAAAGGGGATAAGAGTGAGTGCTCAAATTACAGAGGTATAAGTTTGTTGAGTATTCCTGGTAAATTATATGGGAGGGTATTGATTGAGAGGGTGAAGGCATGTACAGAGCATCAGATTGGGGAAGAGCAGTGCGGTTTCAGAAGTGGGAGAGGATGTGTGGATCAGGTGTTTGCTTTGAAGAATGTATGTGAGAAATACTTAGAAAAGCAAATGGATTTGTATGTAGCATTTATGGATCTGGAGAAGGCATATGATATATATATATATATATATATATATAACTACGAGGGAAATGAAACACGATAAGTTCCCAAGTGTACTTTCGTGTAATGATTACTCATCGTGTTAAATTAGCGTCGTGGTTTTATAAATACCCTAGTTCACGCGCACCACACACACACACACACACATATATATATATATATATATATATATATATATATATATATATATATATATATATATATATATAACAGCATGATAGTGACAACGTCCAACTTCAGTCTACTTAAGAGCTGATTCTCTGCTGCTCACTTGCCTCACACACAGCTCCCCACCTTCTCACACATTTGCTCTTCTTACACCTCTCCCTCCTCTCCCCTGGGACTGCTACCCACCTCTCTCTCTCTCTCTCCCTCTCTCTCTCTCTCTCTCTTGACCAGTAATCTCACTTCAGACCCTCGCCCTCTTCCTCTCTCTCTCTTTCTCTCTCCCTCCCTCTTCTCAGCTTGTCGCCCTTCCTCGCGCTGAGGTGGAGCCTCATTCACACCATCACAGTAATCCAGTCTCTCTCTCTCTCTCTCTCTCTCTCTCTCTCTCTCTCTCTCTCTCTCTCTCTCTCTCTCTCTCTCTCTCTCTCTCTCGTCTTTATTCACCATCCTTTCATTTTTTTTCTTCCATTCCTGTGTGTAATCCATTTCCATGTTACCCTTCGTACACATTATTGACTGGGCGGTGTCGTGACCTGCTATACATCCCTACACATCACCCTACAGTGCCGCCTCTTCCACTCCTATACTTTCATATAAAATCCTTATTTAGGGTATGTGTGTGTGTGTGTATGTGTGTGTGTGTGTGTATGTGTGTGTGTGTGTGTGTGTGTGTGTGTGTGTGTATGTATGTGTGTGTGTATGTATGTGTGTGTGTATGTGTGTGTGTGTGTGTGTGTGTGTGTGTATGTGTGAGTGTATGTGTGTGTGTATATGTGTGTATGTGTATGTGTGAGTGTATGTGTGTATGTGTGTCAGTTTCATACAAGTCATCGCCTTAGAGCATTCTATAGACCACGGCGCCAAAATTCGACTCGTATATCCCTTAATGTATACAGATGCGTTAACTTCTTTACCGTGTAATCAATATGAAATTCGGAGCATATTACGATCTCATGAGCGGCTCGTAGTAAATTCTTCCGGCATCATATTTTACAGCGTTTGTTAAACATATATATATTCATAATCAAACTTCACTTAAGTTTCGTTAGAAGAAATTATTTTTCTTTTTCTTGATCAAATGTAGTGATATTATTGCAGTTAGGTAGAGCGGCGCGGCGCTCCCACATACAACCTCTATGATGCTATGATACTCAATATGACTGGTGGCTGGTTACAATCATGAGATTCTACCTATCGTCTGTGGCGATAGAAGTAGTGAGAGCAGGAGAGCGTTAATCAGAGGGGTTAGAGCTTGAAGCAGTCTCCTTGTGTAGGGAAGAGAGCGGCGGCGTTTCCACATACAACCTCTCTAATGCTATGACATTCAGTATGACTGGTGGCTGGTTACAACCATGAGACTCTACCTATCGTCTGTGGCGATAGAAGTTTGTGACGATAGAGAGTGAGCGGGAGAGCGATAGTCAGAGGGGTTGAAGCAGTCTCTTTGCGTAGGGCTGGGGATGCACCAAGGCATGCTTCCAAGAGGAAGGAAACGTCTGGGTATTTGGACATGGGAGAAGTACTGCGAGCGAGGATCGGTGGATGCCCAGAGGCACAGTCTTTTGGGACTTGAGGAGGTATGCCATCTGGTCCATATGCTTTGTTGACCGGGAACTTGAAGAATCAGTTGGAAGACCTGAGCGAGGAACAGATGCTTGACATAGGTTGAGTGGGAGAAGATGGAGGTGGAGGAGTAGAAGCGGAATCGCGCTAAGTAGAATTAGAGAAAATTAAGGTAATATAAGAGAGCGGCTTTATTAATTGGATGGTAAGATAATAGACTAATCATCTTGGAAGAGAGGAGAAAGAAAGTTTAGGTAAGAACAAGTATTGGAAATGTTTCTGGTTAAGGACTAACAAGGACTGTTGTAGAATGCAGATGAAAAAGGGCAGATGTTACAAGTGGTAGCCCCGGGAGCAAGAAGTCACCTTCGGCAAGGCTATGAACCCCGTTGATGGAAGGAGAGGAATGCAGTTTGGCTGAAGACTTTATCGCCATAAAAGGGCCCAACTCTATCCAGCTCCTGAGTGCAGTGCAACGTCCAAGTTTCAAAAACCCTATAAAATAGGACCTTCAAGTTTCATTCTGCATGTGACTGCCAGCACACTCACACACACACACACACACACACACACACACACACACACACACACACACACACACACACACACACACACACATTAATCTTAAGCTCTTTAATGATTAGCTAAATACATAGCTAAATACATTAGCTAAGATAATTAGCTGCTGTAATACAGCAGTTATGTATTTTCAACCGAATGCCTACCTGACTCCAGTTAACCGTTATTTACTTGATTATATATATATATATATATATATATATATATATATATATATATATATATATATATATATATATATATATATATATATATATATATATTATATATAACATGGATATATATAATCCTTTTTCATATTCTTGCTTAAGAAAGAAAAAGATTCCGAATGAAACCCATTTCAATCAGAGAACATCTGCCAAGCTCTTCTGCAAATGGAAGAGGCGAGAAACAGAAAATCCTGTGTGTTGTTACAGGCCGGGATCTCGCAGAGGTCACACGCCAGCACGGGTTATATACAACCCTCATATCTCTCGTTGATCTAGACTTACAATGGCAACCAGACCAGTTAGCCTAGCCTGGGCTCCGGTAGATGTATCTCCCCGTTTTAAGGGGAAATGCCTCTCTCCCTCCAAGCCTTGTGCCAGATTCGCTTGAAAAGTGATACCAGCAGAAGACGACGACGTATGTGATACGTAACTCAAGGGAAATATAATCTTCATGAAAGCGCAGGGGGAAAAAAAAAAAAAGAAATGCTACCATCGCATGCAGCGGGGGAACGCATTACGAGAATTTGACTGCAGCAAGCTCCTCCCGCAGCAAAGGGGAGTCAGAATCATGGAAGGGATTTCAAGACCAAAGTTAGATTTTAATACCTTTGACATGTCAAGACGCTGTCGCCAGTAATTTGATCCTAGTGCACATCGTGCAATGCCTTCGTGCTTAACGGCAGGTGCAGGAGTGCGGGACAAGGGCGAAGGACTGAGGCAGAGAACGAACTACTGGGTGTGCAAGAAGAGGGAGGGAGGGAGAGAGAGAGAGAGAGAGAGAGAGAGAGAGAGAGAGAGAGAGAGAGAGAGAGAGAGAGAGAGAGGAAATGGTGAGACAAAGCAGGGATGTGGTAAGGGTGATTTTATAATTACGGACGAAGGGTTAGCAGGATGTAAGGGGGAGGTCGAGAGAGAGAGAGAGAGAGAGAGAGAGAGAGAGAGAGAGAGAGAGAGAGAGAGAGAGAGAGAGAGGTTACATAGATACACAAACCACACAGACCCTAAGGTCCAAGCGAGGTGGTCTGGCCTTAACGCTAAAGAAAAAAATAGGTCATGTAAGTTGCAGAAGAAAAGGATTGCATGGCAAAGGCTCTGAGACAGACGGAGAGAGTAATAAACAGGGAGACAGACAAAGCGAGAAAGAGTGAGACACAGAGGGAAGCAAACTTAATACTTTGTTACTCGTTTACCTTAACGAACACAGGTACCAGGTCTACTGGGTGCGAGAGAAGGTCAAGGTCGCACAAGCAGACATCTCAGGTCGTTACACTGATAGGAACCTAAAGCAACCAAGTCAAAAAGAAAAACAGGAAGCTTTGGACCAAAATAATAAGACACCCAAAAGAAACATTTTTTTTTTTCAGTTTGTCTTGAACCGGGGGATTTGAGGTCAAGGTAAAGCACAGAGTAGTGTGTGGGGCTTGGCTGTGGATGGTGGGCGCTGGTTTTGGTGCATTGTGCATGACAGGCAGAGACTTAGATGAGATGCGTCTTCATGAGGCTATTGTGTATCTGTTCTTAACGCCATCTCGGGAAAGCGAGAGAGATGTCTAAGTATGAAAACAAAGTGAAAAATAGATAAATCAGTCGCCCAAAAAGGGATGAGATATGTCAGTGAATTAGCTTCAAAGAACCTTTCCAGTTCACGTAAACAATACATCTGTCCTCATGGAAACAGTTTCAGCCTGAGTTGTTTTCCGTTTTCTGTTACCTCACTACTTAAGTATAGCTTGATAATATCGTCATCTTCAGGTAAAAGATTTGTCATATATGACCGAGTTCGTCGAGGATCAAGCTGCTGCGCCTTGTCAGTAACGTGGCATCTAGATGACTTACAGTCAAGTCTTGGGTAATGGTTTCCATACGTATGTCAACTGCAGACGTCAGTCCAACACGGCGTCAGTTCACTCGCCATCTTTTTATGAATATTATACATAGATGTATTTTATATGAATATTGCATGTCATGTAAGCTTTTAGTCCTGAGGAACAACTCTCTTTGTAGCAAGTGATATCGAAAAGATCAATCAAGAGATTAGCTATCCCACTATTAAATCTTTTTAATCGTTCTCGGACATTTAATCTACATCTGCACTTCTGTTCACTTTCATTTAATGTAGTCCTGAGAGCATACCTTGATCGCTTATGTCAATATACTGCAGAGTGTTCACCTCTGCCAGCACTGGAATTGACTCTGGAATGCGAGATGTGTCTTCAATGATAGATAAGGATGTATAGAAATAAATTTCAGACCACTGCCTTGTCTTCATTGTCTCGAACCAGGCCACCAGATCCCGGAAGTAATAAACTAGTCGACTGAGCGACGAGTGCCTTTTGCCAACGAAGACGACAGTGGAATTCTTTTCGAGTGCCTTTCGTTAATTTCCGTAACGTAACACTTCATAATGACGTTTACGCGTTTACTTTGGCTTTTTTAAATTTCTTATTTCTTTATGTTTCTATGCAAGTTTACGTAATTGACTCTTGTCGTTTCAGGTAATGCTCAGTAATCTGTTCCTTTTTGGTGTCGTTTTCGTGTGTAACCGACCGGTATTTTATTTTCCCTGTTCCACAGTTGTCGTTTAGATTTGGAAATTGATGATCGGTTACTCTCTGACGCCTGTGTCCTCCTCCACACCTCTTTTGATATTTACTGAACC
Organism: Panulirus ornatus; assembly: GCF_036320965.1. NCBI lineage: Eukaryota > Metazoa > Arthropoda > Malacostraca > Decapoda > Palinuridae > Panulirus > Panulirus ornatus. Next base: position 9,101,222 of record NC_092226.1, on the reverse strand, counting down.
TTTTCCCAAGCTATGTCCTTCCCCGTTTACACTGGCGATATCATCCCAAATTATCCTGTGAAGAAGATTTTCCACTTCACAATCAAGGTATTTTGTCACGGTTGTTATGTTGATCAACAATACAGTATTGAAAGTGACCTCAGAATTGATCAACTTGCACCAAAGTTTTCTGCAACCATGGCATTGTCGTCTATAGGTAGAACTAGGTCTAATATGTTGATTTCACGAATTGCTCACTTAACGAATTGTATCAGGGAAGCTCTTATACAAGTTTGGGTAAAGTCCACGTTTGGAGTCTTTCGAGATGGAATCTTTTTCATTTCACATTTGCAAGCTAAAATCTTCCACTATGATGGAATCGTACTCTTTAAGGATATCTGCTGATTAGCTATAAGGTTTAGGTAAAGTGCATGTTTGGAGTCTTTCGAGATAGAATCTCTTTTGTTTCACATTTGCAAGCTAAAATCTTCCACTATGATGGAATCGTATCCTTTAAAGATATCTGCTGATTAGCTATAAGGTTTCTGATGGGAGCCTGTGGATCGCCTCGTCGTCATGTATTTCCTCATGACACTTTAATTTCTGCAATTATGGCGTCTTTATCATCAGTTATGAATTGATATTTCTGTACTGGTTATTAGTTGATGTTAGCAAAGAGCAAGATTCCACCGCCTGCACTGTTTCCTCTGCAAGTGTTGAATGAAATGTCCCTTGGTATTGCATATTCATCATGGAAGTCTCGATTATTGATGTCTAACCAGATTCAGAAATATATATTACATCGTCATTATTATTTCTACTATAAATGCCAGATGTTTGAGGACAATGTGTGGTGTGAGGTGGTTTGATCGAGTAAGTAACGTAAGGGTAAGAGAGATGTGTGGAAATAAAAAGAGCGTGGTCGAGAGAGCAGAAGAGGGTGTTTTGAAATGGTTTGGGCACATGGAGAGAATGAGTGAGGAGAGATTGACCAAGAGGATATATGTGTCGGAGGTGGAGGGAACGAGGAGAAGAGGGAGACCAAATTGGAGGTGGAAAGATGGAGTGAAAAAGATTTTGTGTGATCGGGGCCTGAACATGCAGGAGGGTGAAAGGAGGGCAAGAAATAGAGTGAATTGGAGTCATGTGGTATACAGGGGTTGACGTGCTGTCAGTGGATTGAAGCAAGGCATGTGAAGCGTCTGGGGTAAACCATGGCAAGCTGTGTAGGTATGTATATTTGCGTGTCTGGACGTGTGTATGTACATGTGTATGGGGGGGAGGGGTTGGGCCATTTCTTTCGTCTGTTTCCTTGCGCTACCTCGCAAACGCGGGAGACAGCGACAAAGTATAAAAAAAAAAAAAAAAAAAAATAAATGCCATTAGGTGCCACCCTGCCTCTGTGTCGGAGTCATTTTACGTTGATTATTACCTCAAGTCTTCTACTTAATCCACTACTCTGTTTGGAGCTTCAACAAGACCGTAGGCCTCTTATTTTTTTAACATCCCCCTTAATCCACGTCATTCTCCGTTTTCCATAGACTTGAGTACCTATTTAGATACGGATCTGGTCTCTCTCTCTCCCTCGATCATTCTTATCCACATTTTCTTTCATAGTTCATGGTTCATTCTGTCCTCATTTCCATTTGGTGGTGGATCAGGTGCATTCAGGCGAACACCTGTTGTACGAATTAATCCCGCAGCTGTGGGATCCCAAGCCTCCAATCCTGCAAGCTGGTTAGAGGTACGCCTGAATTCCCTTTGGGGGGTAGACTTGCTCCCCTGCTATCCTTTCCTGCTACCCTACCACCCTCCCTTGGGGTATACTTGCTCCCCTGCTAACCTTCCCTGCTACCCTACCACCCTCCCCTGGGGTATACTTGCTCCCCTGCTAACCTTCCCTGCTATCCTACCACCCTCCCCTGGGGTAGACTTGCTCCCCTGCTAACCTTCCCTGCTATCCTACCACCCTCCCTTGGGGTATACTTGCTCCCCTGCTAACTTTCTCTAGGGTAGTAGACATGCTTCCCTGCTAACTCTCTCTGGGGTAAACCTGCTACCCTGTCGCCCTCTCCTGGGGTAGTCTTGCTCCCCTGCTAACCTTCCCTGGGGAAGGCCTGCTACCCTACCGCCCTTCCCTGGGAGGTAGACTTTCTGCCTTACTACCCTTCCCTGGGGTAGATTTTTTTTTTTATCCTGCCACCCTTCCTTGGCGTTGACTTTCTACCCTTGCCAACCTTCCTTTGAATGATATCACCATTTCTTTCAACGCTGAGACACAAAGATGTTCTCTTATGTGTTTCTTATTTGTTCATTATTTCAAAAAGAAGAAGAATATGATGATAGATTTTCCTCCACCTTTGATCCTTGTGGGGGCGTCAGGCTTGAAACATTGATAAGCGCACGTGTACCTAGATCCGATAAGTCAAGATATTTCCTTTCGTATATATGAAGACATTCCCCTTCGATATTTTTTTTTTTTTCATCTTCATTTAAGTTTTCGAGGGTCAAAGGTCATTGATTACGTCCTCTGCAAGAACACCTTACGAGAGGAAGGTTACAAGGTCTTATTATTATTATTATTATTATTATTATTATTATTATTATTATTATTATTATTATTATTTTTCCATTCGTCTCGAAAAATTCTCCTACGTGTTTTGTGCTTGATGGCGTTCGACACCCTTCATTAAAATGAATCCCTTTTGAGGAAGTTCTGATCTCACTTATATCTTTCGCTCACCACCTTCACGTGAGCCTTAGTGCCTTATACCGAAATCATCATCGTATCCAGGACACAGAGGAATACTGTTTCAAAGCAGACAGGCACGGATCACTGGTGGGGGCGCCCTTTCGAGGTTGTTTGTGATACTCGATGAGATCAGAATCTTGGGGAGTCTCCCACCGTAAGAGTGAAGAAGGAAACAGATGATTCGGCGGGAAATGTTGAAACTATACGGAGGTGCCAATGATCTCAATCATGGGCTTCAAGCGTGGTATATTTTCAGACGTACATATGGTTTTTCCTTCTAACCACTCGTATTGGTGAAGGCTTCCCTATGTTTTCAATCCCGCTGGAGGAAAAGTGTATGGCCTCACTTCGTAGTCAGACATTGGTCCACAAGTCTACATCCATTACCTTGTGTAAAGTCAGACTGATCTAACCTTGAAGACCTTCCTAGATCGACTGTTAATGCCTTATTAATGATTTTGAATACCTGTTGCAAATCGCCTTTTAGACTTAATTTTTTTTGTTTTGTTTATAATGGATCTAGATCTAAATGGCTCCATTTAGGTCTAAATGGTGGCCCCATTTAGATCTAGTTGGTTCCATTTAGATCTAGAGCGCCCCATTAAGATCTAGTTGGTTCCATTTAGATCTAGATAGTCCCTTTAAGATCTAGTTGGCTCCATTTAAGATCTAGATGGCCCCATTTAGATCTAGATGGCCCATTTAGATCTAGATGGCCCCATTTAGATCTAGATGGCCCATTTAGAACTAGATGGCCCCATTTAGATCTAGTTGGCTCCATTTAGATCTAGATGGCCCCATTTAGATCTAGATGGCCCATTTAGATCTAGATGGCCCCATTTAGATCTAGCTGGCCCACATTGGATTAATTTCTCAGTCCAGGAATCAATCATCTTCGTAGCTCTCCGCTATACTCTGGTTTGTCTAACTCATTTTCTGGGAGGGGACGCAACAGCGAATCGAGAGAAAGAGCATCAACTTACTTTCATATTTACTTACGTGTTGATCATATCGTAAAAAGAAATGCCAGACACGAACAGTTTCGCCGTAAGCCGTGTTGCGAATCGTCATCTTAATGGTGTTCCCGTCAATGATATACGAACTTGATACGAATAATGGCTTTCAAAATATATATTGCCGAGGACGAACTTTTAAGCTAACTGGGTGATGATAGTGTGATTGGGTCTTATTCTCCTCTGTGTGTGTATATACGTAGTATAACACGAGCAAGCTATTAGCCCTGAGGAAGTATTCTGATATCTGGTGACCTTTTGAAACGAGCAGTCAAGGATTTAACTTCCTCAGTTTTATCTCCTTTCATTGTTCTCCGATGGCAGTGCCAGGAACTGCCGTTTTCTTTACCTTTGTCGTTTAAGAATAACAACATATACTTGATTTTGTGCGTGAAAAAGACGCCACATGTTCCTCTGCGAGAGGGATGAGACTTGATCTAGAGCATGGGTTGTGTCGTCCATAGTATATATGAATGTGATGATGGAAAATATAAATATATTGTCATTTAGGATCGTTGCCTTGGCTTCATTTGCCATGAACGAAGTCGCCACTTTCCCCTCAGTAATGGTGGGCCAGTTGACGAAGTCATGACGCTCTTGCGTATTACCATAACTACGAAATTCTTGATAGGATTTCTGTCGCTAATTTTAGCAATGACGTTGACGCTCGCGAATCTATTTATCTATCTATCTATCTCTGTATCTGTCTATCTAATCTATCAATCTGTCTATCTATTCTCACCCTTTCTGGGAAAACATACATTTCCCTGGAGTATGTTAGTTAATGCTCTTCGAGGTTCTCGAGTGCTATTTTCGTCAACTCCAGGCAGTTCTTCACTTCATCATATTACCATTTTGGCTCTGGTCTGGAAAGGGCACGTCCGTTCAACACTGGCACATACGTTCCTTTAAATATTTTGAATATCACACCGAGTGTTTTCCAGGCTAAGTCCAGATCATGTTCTTCTTTGACGATCTCATCCCCTCTTATCCTCACTATGCTTTACTGGAGATTGATGTCTTTGTTGCTGATTCTGAGTAGTGAATTAATCCTGGAACTAGAATTGATGTCAATTTTGCTCGCCAGACAACGAACAAGTTAGTCATATACCGCCAGGAGCTCCTCCCGTCTTTGTTTGTGTATGTCATTAGTTTCAGCATGACAAAATGAAATGTCTGTGGTTGTCAGCATCGTCACAGACGTCCTTTACCGCATCATCCAGCTATGCCATCACTCTCTGGGCCTCTGGAGAGCAGCATCGGTCATACAGGGAAGAAGTTCCCCTGACGCTGCCAGGCATCCTCCAACTGGTCCCAGATGATGGAGCCTCGAAAACCCAAGCTTGACCTCATGTTCCTCATCCAAAGCCTGGGAAACGAATTCCTGTTAATGGCAGCAACGGCTTTGGCTGGACAGCCCCTCCACCTCTTCACATTACTTCAAAGGGGGCAGTCCTCGTGTGAGTGGAAGACGGAGGATTAGTACGAGATGCTCCATTGCCTCCAGCTCTCATTCATTCCCTAAGATCGGCTGCTCAGTGCCTGGTACGCCTGGCTAGTTGAGTTCGATTCATTCTTGGAACACGACAGGTCACGTCACGGAGACCCTGTGGGGTAAATGGTCATGTCTAGCGACGGTGGCAGTTCACTAGGTTCCTTTCGTCGGTTCGCTGGGGGCTCTGGCAGTTTACTAGGTCCGTTCGTCGGTTCGCTGGGGGCTCTGTCGGCCAAGGTCATCGAAGGCGAAGCTGAGGGCAAGTTATGATATCCACAAGACGAAGAGTCTTAATTGAACACCTTCTGCAGGTTCTGAGACCACATGTACTCTCACTGTGTATCTAGATAGCTCATGTTTTGAAAGGTTCTGTGCCTTCAACTTTATGAGCAGCGACCATGGTTGACCTCTGACCATAATCCCTAGTGTGGAGGTCATTGCCAGTGCGTTCCCTCGACTGAATTGTCCTGTCAGAGCATACGTTTTTTTTTTCTTTCTATCATTGTATGAATTAAATTACAACACCTATTAGAAGTATGATATGAAACACATTACAGACTGTGGCCACTCACCCAAAATATTTTTCGTGGATAGGTGAGGATAGTATTTTTCTTCATATTTCTTTTTTTAAAGTTTCATCATACTGATCTTTAAAACTTTAAGCATTTGAAAGGTGTATGATAAGTTTCACTGTAGGTTATAATACAGTACGTGATCATATTGTCAGATTTTACACTAACGAGTTTTTTTTTTTTATCCCTTATTCAGTTTCGAGTCACGTTTACTATTAAGATAAGTCTTCACTGACAAGAAACAGATCGACCATTTCGTCAAAGTACGTGGCATTATAAGCCCCCTCACAAATCCACACTGAACTCGAATGTTGGTAATATTGTAAAATATATTGTAAATTTGCTTTGCATCTCTGTCAAAGCCCCAGGCCCTCTCTAATCCTCTTACGTGAAATGGATTTGAAAAAGAAAAAATCTGGGATTAACTTCTTCGCTATTATGACAACATTCACAGATAGGACGTGGAATATACATCCATAACATTATGCCTGTACCCTACACATTTCCATCGTAACTTCCCCTAAGATTATTTCTCCCAGCACAGTAATTACGTAAGAATAGATTAATGCTGGTAATAATGGTGTTGATAATGATGATTGTAATGAAGAAAATTAGAATTTAATTCTGATAAAAATGTAATAATAATAATAATAGTAATAATAATAATAATGATGATAATAGTAGTAGTAATAATATTATTGATAATAATAATGGTATTGGACCAAATGTTTGACTTTTTCAGGCATTGGATTAACTAAATGTTCATACGTCATATATCTATCTATCTATCTATCTATATATATATATATATATATATATATATATATATATATATATATATATATATATATATGGCGATGGGAATGAATAAAGTCAGTCAGTATGAATTATGTACATGTGTATATATGTATATGTCTGTGTATGTGTATATATATGTATACGTTGAGATGTATAGGTATGTATATTTGCGTGTGTGGACGTGTATTTATATACATGTGTATGTGCGTGGGTTGGGCCATTCTTTCGTCTGTTTCCTTGCGCTACCTCGCTAACGCGGGAGACAGCGACAAAGCAAATAAATATACTCTTTGTTAACCTCTCCTCATTAATTCTCTCCTTGTGTCTAAACCATTTCAGTGTACCCTCTTCAGCTCTCTCAACTACTCGCATTTGATTACGACACCTCTCTCTTACCCTTTATTATTTACTCGACACAACCTCCTCTCATTACATATTGTCCTCAGGCACTTCATTTCCCAATTGGCTACCCTCGTCCGTACATCCTCATTTCCAGCCCATGCCTCGCATCCATGTAACATTGTTGGAACATCATATCTTCAACAAATAATCATTTTTGCCCATGCAGACAACGACCTTTGTTTCCAAACATTCTTCGGTGCTCCCAGAACCTTTAGGTCTTCGTCCATCATATGACTCACTTTCGCTTCCATTGTTCCATTTGCCGCTTTTTCCATTCCCAGGTATCTAAATCACTTCACATCCTCCAACTCTTCTCCATTCAAACTCACACCCCAGCTACCTTGTACCTTAACCCTGCTTAACATAATAACCTTGCTTTTATTCACATTTACTCTCAACTTCCTCCTCATATACTCTTCCCAACTCAGGTCACCAACTTTTGCATTTTCTCACTCGACGTTGCTATCAGTGCTGTATCGTCAGCAAATAACTGACACACTTCCCAAGCCTCCACATGCCCTACAGGCTGCATACTCGACCCTCTCTTCAAGACTCATGCACCTACCTCCCTCACCACCCCATCCATAAACAAATTAAGAGATGCAACAAATCCCTTCCACATACCAACCTTCACTTAGGAACTGCTCACTCTCTTCCCTTCCCAATCGTACACATGCCGCACACCCTTGATTAAAATTTACCATTGCTTCTAGAAGCTCTCTTCCTACACATTATAACCTTAGACCTTCTGCATTGCATCTCTGTCAACACTATCATGTTCTCTCTAGATCTATTAATGCCACTTACAGATTTTTCTGTTTTCTCTGAAGTATTTCTCGCACACACTCCTTAAAGCAAACACCTAACCCACACATCTTCTGTCACATCTGAAACCATACTGTTTCCTCCCCAGTCTGATGCTCTGTACATGCCATCACCCTCTCAACCAATACCCTCCCATACAGCTTAACAGGTGCGCTCAACAAGCTTATATCTCTGTAGTTGAAACACTCGCCTACATCCCCCTTGCCTTTTCACAAAGGCAGTATATGTGCATTCCGCCACTCCTCAGGCACCTCACCGTGATCCATAAATGCAATGAAAATCTTAACTAACCAATCCAGTGAACAAAATAGTCACCCCCTCTTATAAGAAATTCAACTGCAATACAATCCACTCCAGCCTCCTTGACACATTTCATCGTACGCAAGGCTCTTACCACCTCCTCTTCTCTCTTCACCAAACCACCCACCATGAATCTCTTACTCTGCATACCACCCCAACCCAAACACCCTGCACCTACCACCCCATCATCAACTACATTCAACAATCCTTAAAAATACTCACTCCGTCTCTTCATCGCTACTTGCTACCATATCCCCATCTACCACCTTCACTGATGTTCCCATGTGTTCTCTTTCTTTTTTGCGCACTATTTGCCTCCTACTAAAATATCTTTTTTTTCTTAAGTTTACAAATGCTCGCTTACCCCAGTTAACATTACCCTCTTTTTCCACCCCTGCACATCTCTTGAATTCCTGCCGCTTTCTTTTATTTCAACCCCCAATCATTTGCACTCCTTCCCTGTAAGTACTGCCTATATGTCTCTCTTTTCTCTTTCATCAGCGACTTTACTTCTTCATCCCACCACTCGCTAACCTTTCTAATCTGCCCACCTTCCTCCTTACGATGACACATGCATCTTTCGCCTATGCCAGCGCAGCGCTTCGTCTCCAGGTATCTTCCATTCCTCACCCACTTCCCTAGCATTGTTTACTTTCACTTTTTACCATTCTACATCCAATCTCTCCTGGTATTTCTTAACACAAGTCTCTTCTCCAAGCCCACATACTCTCACCATTCTCTTCTCTCCCATGATATTTCTTTGTTTCCGAAAAAATCTACAAATCTTCACCCTTACCCTTCTAGCACATTCACATCCAAAAGTCTCTCTGTCATATGCCTATCAACTAGTATTTCATCTCTTAGAAGATGAAACAGAAGAAGGAAAGGGTTTCCAGCCTCCCGCTCCTGCCCTATTCAGTCGCCTTCTACGACATGCAGGGAATACGATGGTAGAATTATTTCTCCCGTACCCTAACTATATGGCGGTGAGGAATTTATATGAAGCCGAAATATGTGAGTTTGTAAAGAAAATATAATCATAAAAGGTTTTTTTTGTTTATCATTACCACCTTAGCGGATGGTGAATGTGATCTGTGAGGCAGCCCCGTAGATGGTTGGCCTGCTCCACAGGGTAGCCCTTCTACCGATGGTTCTGACCCGCGGGGGATGCAGCCACGGTGGTGGTGGCTGTGCCCCACGAACCAACTTGTCCCTCCTCCTCCCCCAACTCTGATGGTGGCACCTGTGATCTAGGGATCTGTTGGGACACGGTAAAGGCGTGTTTACCTTCCTATGGCTATTGTAGGGAGTTCGTGACCGAAGGTTGGACGTCAGTTCATTGTTTTATCGACCTGTTTACCTCGGCTGCGCCACGCCGGGATGAACACAAACAGAGGGAGAGAGAGAGAGAGAGAGAGAGAGAGAGAGGAGAGAGAGAGAGAGGAGAGAGAGAGAGAGGAGAGAGAGAGAGAGGAGAGAGAGAGAGAGGAGAGAGAGAGAGAGAGAGAGAGAGAGAGAGAGAGAGAGAGAGAGAGAGAGAGAGAGAGAGAGAGAGAATATTAATGTGAAAGCTTAGAAGAGAAGAGGAAGTACAAAGATGTTAGTGGAGAGATACAAAGAAAAGTGATAGAAACTAACCGATAAGGATGTAAAGAAAATGATGAAGCTAATACACAAGGCTATAGTTGAGGTATAGACCCTTCACTAGGAACAGTGTTAACACACACACACACACTCGCACACACACACGCAAGGTATCAGATAGAGACAAGGGTCCTGTAGAGTAGACGACTTAGAAGTCTGTCGCGTCCTGTGAGAAGGAGGAAATCGCTCGAGCTATGGAGGGTAAAGAGAGACGGGTAGGGTCGGGAGAGAGAGAGAGAGAGAGAGAGAGAGAGAGAGAGAGAGAGAGAGAGAGAGAGAGAGAGCAAGGCTTCGTAAGGGTGAGAGTCCTCCTCACGCCCACAGTATAAGTAGAAACAACTGCTACACACCTTTCCCATCCACTTCATCTACCCAGAGTATCCTTTTCACTCACGTCTGCCACTCGAGCCAATTCACTGAAGCGGCCCCACGACTCTTCTCATCTCCAGTTTCAGGTCTTTAGTTTCAGCCCGAATCAGAAATGTACCTATTTCAGTGAGGCGCTGCTCTCGAATCACTCCCTAAAGATGAATCTCTCTGTTTCACATATTTGTTTGCCTTCTTCTCGTCTTCAGCCAAGAAGAAACAGCCTCGGCGAACATTCTTCTTATTCATATCCAAGTCCAAGACCCCTTTTATAAGGTTCCTGCAGCTTCGAGGCTGCGCTCCACGCAGGAGCAGGAAAATGATGACCTCCCCAGAAGCAAAATGATCGTCCATTGACAATGATTCAACCTTGCCAAAAGGTGATTTCTTCGCTCGCGGTGTAACCTCCTGCAGGAGGAGTCCGGGAACATCTCTCAGGGGAATATACCCTTTGAAACTCCATCCTCTCTTGTCTTCCCAAATGACTATGACCTGCCATATATTAAAGGACAGGTTTTTAAACGTGATTCAAAATTCGTCAGTACATCCGCTTGTCTCTACATTTTCCCTTTCATTAACCACTCTATGTTTCAAATTTCCCCTTTCATGAACCACTCATGTTCAAATAAGGCCTGGACTTGCTGTAGACTTTGGTCCGTGATATAGCCTTCAAGGCAAAATGAATATGTAAAAAAAAGAGGAGGCAAGATTCATGATTATATAGTTATTCAAGAGGGGTAACTGTGAGATCCTTTGACAGCCGTGGTGTCTCAGGAGTTAAGTGTATGGCGAGCGAAAAACCTTTTGTGAGTCAAAGTAGAATATTGTTCTAACTCTTATAAAGTATAAGTATGTGAGACTCGGATTTTCATAAGTGTGGACAGGTAACATTAAGAGCAATAGATATAGATATCTATATAGTACAATAGGATATAGAGGGATACGAGTGATTGATAGAGGAAGATAGAACGAGGAATAGAGTTGTCTAACAATAGAGTTGGCACAGGTGACTGAATGACCTCATCGAGGCCATCTCATTAACACACACACACACACACACACACACACACACACACACACGCACACACAGAGCTAACCTCACAGCTACTCACTGTCATCTAACATCCACAGAACACCCGATTTTTGAAACACCTCAAGCCATTTGCTATTCAGTTACTAATGTTGTCCACCTTCTCCTGGGATCTACTCTTCCTTCACCCTCCTGTCTTCCAGTGATGGACTCAAGCGGTGTGGTGGTTAGTGTTTCTGCCGTGACGCATTCGCGGGCCGCCCAGGGTTGAGCCCGCATAGGTTCGAACCCTAGTTGCGGCAGTCGCTCCACGGTTAATCCAGCTGTTCATCTTCTAGGGTACATTGGGTACCTGACTTAGGTGGGCGTATATATATATATATATATATATATATATATATATATATATATATATATATATATATATATATATATATATATATATATATATATATGAAACCCATGTAACAGCTTTAACCCAGGTCTTGGGAGCTCACCGTGCTGTTGAGAATGAGTGATCTTGCTATCACAGTACCAGTCGGAGGAAGACTTCACTCGCTTCGTTGCGCTAAACAGGAGTCGAAGGTGTGTATTGTAATGAGTTATGTGGAGTTTATGTATACCGCAACCAAGCCCCATTTAAATGGGGAGGTTGCTGAAAATGATAGATAGGTAGATGGATCGATAGATAGATTATTACCTGTATTCTATGGTATGGTTTTTGAATTATTGTCTTTATTCTTTGTACACGGCGTCCTAAATGCCACTCTAATCAGTCACTTCAGTGCATTCTTTAAACGCCCCAAATGCATGTCAGTTCCATTCTATAAACGCCCCAAATGCATTTCAGTTCCATTCCATATTTCATCATCTAAAAGCCTTCGGCTTGCGTCCCACATACCTCCTCGTATATTCCTCTATTTTCTCCGTAATTTCACCTAAGAATTGTGCATCATTCCTGGAATTGTAAATGACAGACATCGCTCCCCTTTTGTGTTCACTGCTATTCCAGGAGTTTCGTTTTCAGCGAGTCCTCCTCATCTCGCATCTTCATTCATCCTGTTTCTCTATTTGTACATTCTCACTCTCATTTTGAGATTCCCGTTCTTCATTTGACATTCCATTCTTATGACTCTTCTTTATCCTTCTATTCCAGTTATATTTCTATTCCACTGTCCTCCCCCCCCCCCCCCATTCCTAGTACCAGTGCCTTTTCTTTTACAGTCTTCCATTCCACATTATTCTCCTGCTGCTACTACACATTCCAGTACTCTTCCCTAACATTCAACTTCCTCCCGACTTCAACCTCCATGAGCTGGGCTGGCCACTTCACATTCCAGACCACGTGTTCCGCATTCCATGGCTATTCCGCATTCCAAGGTCCCTCATTCTACGTTCCCGTGTAGCCGTGCGTGCATCCTCCCCGACCTACCTCCTTCCTCCCTCCTTCCACATACTCCTTCACCTGCTTCCTCTCTCCCTCTCTCCACTCACTCCTTCTTCCCCTGCTCCCTTCCTCCCTCCACTCACTCCTTCCCCTGCTTCCTCCTTTCCTCCACTTACTCCTTCCCCTGCTTCCTCCCTTCCTCCACTCACTCCTTCCCCTGCTTCCTCCTTTCCTCCACTTACTCCTTCCCCTGCTTCCTCCCTTCCTCCACTCACTCCTTCCCCTGCTTCCTCCTTTCCTCCACTTACTCCTTCCCCTGCTTCCTCTCTCCCTCTCTCCACTCACTCCTTCTTCCCCTGCTTCCTCCCTTCCTCCACTCACTCTTTCTCCTGCTTCCTCCCTTCCTCTACTCACTCCTTCCCCTGCTTCCTCCCTTCCTCCACTCACTCTTTCTCCTGCTTCCTCCCTTCCTCTACTCACTCCTTCCCCTGCTTCCTCCCTTCCTCCACTCACTCTTTCTCCTGCTTCCTCCCTTCCTCTACTCACTCCTTCCCTTGCTTTCTCCCTCCCTCCGCTTACTTCTTTCCCTGCTTCCTCCCTCCTTCAACTCACTCCTTCCCCTGCTTCCTCCCTCATCCTCTACTAACTACCTGCTTCCCTCCACCCCTCCCTTCCTTGCTTGTCCCCCATCCTTCCTCACACCCTCCGCTTCTTCCCTTTCATCTTCCCGCATTTCTCTGTCTCCTGCTTCCCTCCTCTCTCACTCTCTCTCTTGCTTCCCTCCTTCCTACCCTCCCTCCCCTCTCCTCCCTCCCTCGCTCCCTCCACTGCTCACTGCCCTCATTACTCTTATCGTCCAGCCTAGATTGCACGTTTCTCATCCAGGGAACTGTGAAGTGGTTCCTCATTGCCTCTCCCTTCCCAATACTCGGTTTTCTCTCCTCTCCTCTAACTGGATAAAAGTGGTTTGGAGAGCCTTATGCATAGTAAACAGTTTAATTTAATCTTTCGTGTCATAGAGTTAACAGCCTAATTTGTAGAAAAGGATCAGGTCTTTGAATGTACTTCTCAGTCTTACGATTCATTACTAAATCTTCGTTCGTTACATTTCTAATTCTATGTCCCTTTCTGATTCTATGTTTCGCGTCAGCAGTCGAGGTGCTTTGCCATCAGACCATCTCGCTGATGCCATCTCGGTATTCATCAAGGCCATAGCTACCCTTCGAAGTATCTTGTTATTAGTTTCATCATCTAGGGCAATAACTCTCACAGGGATGCCCTCTTGTCGTACCTCAGAGTTTCATTCTGAATCTTACTTCATTGTCGCTATACAGTCCTACGAAGGAGTCCTATGAAGGATTCTAGTTTCACTCAGTCAGTCATTTTTCGTCTTGGACCATCAAACTCTCCAACTTTCATTCCGTATGCTAATTTCTTCGCAAGTAATAAATGAAATCCTTAAAAACTTCAGGGAAGTGAAAATCGTTCTTTTTGAAGAAAGGAGAATAGGTTTTAGCTGTTAGGATAAACATGACACGGTGAAGACTTCCAAAGCTTAGCGGTGTAGGGAAAGAAACAGTTATCGGAACTGCTCACATGGTTTGAGAAATGGCCAGGGAACACACGCTCCTAGCTAGCTCTCAGGAACAAGAACCCGAAGTCATTTACAAAAGAGGGAGAAGAGAACCAAGATTGCGACTCGGGTTAAGTGAGTCAAGATTTCAGGTCAGATTGGGGCGAGCGAGGTAGTCAGATGGCTTTAGACTTGACAATGTTAAATGAGTATGCAAAGCCAGATCCTCCCAAGATGCAGAGAGTACTACTGGACACAAAGAGGAACGAATCGGAAGACAAAAATATTCAGCAACTGAACAGGGTCTCCCGGTTTCTTAAAAGAGCCAAACAAAATGTGTAAATGAGAATGAGCATATCAGATGCTATGGTTATAACGAATGTTTATTATGATGAGTGGTGGAACTTTGAAGTCATCAACTGAGATGAGAACATTGTTAGGGGGCTTCCGAAACAGGAACTGGGAGAAATTATGCTTTGGAGGCGTTAATTAGAGTACATCTGTCCCACGGGGGAAATCCTGCGACCTAAATCTGAGTTTATAGAGACAGCTGTTACGAGACGAGACATGTGAAGGTAGATCAGATTTGGAAGATGTTGAAAAATCCAGTGTTAACTCGTCAAATTAAGAGTGGCGTATGTATTTGCTGAAGGAACTAAATCATTGATGAATTGGAGAAAGAATGTAAGGGGTAGAATAGAACTCGTAAGGACTTCGTTGCATGTAGGTTGACCAGAAACACCAATCCTTGTAGATAAGAGGAGGTATATAGGGTCGTCGCTGCTTGTAGGTTGACCAGAAACACCAATCCTTGTAGATAAGAGGAGGTATATAGGGGCGTCGCTTCTTGTAGGGTTGACTTGGGACACCACTTCTTATAGATAGGCAAGAGGAAGTGTATTGATACCTCGACATTAACTGAGGTAAATTAGCCGGAGAGAAAGCCAGATCTGAGAGGATCAAATAGGTTAGGAAAGCCAAAAAATGTCAGCTTGGAGAATAAGAAGACACCACGATACTCTACATCCTGTCCATACATAGCTTTGAGGTATACCAAGGGATGATACCATACGATCCACCCAGAGTCTCTCTCTACATAGGAGAAAAAGGGTATCACCTGTGGATATCATCTTGCAAAAGGCTTTCCGATGATCAGAGAGAGAGAGATGTCTCCGAGATTCCAGATTAGTTAAGGAAATAGGAATTGAGGGCAGTTTCGAAGACTTTGGAAGCGGGAGAAGCCAGAGGCAATGGATGATAGTCGGAAGGTTTAGAGAACAGTCCCGTATCTCCGGGTTAGGTTGTGCCAAATCCATGTTTGCAAGAAGATGGAACAGTTTAGACAGTGGCGAAATAGACGAGCAAGCACGGGCGCAAGTCCACGAGCAAACTCCCTCCAAACCTAAGGAGTGATGACTTTTGGACCATACGTCTTGCCTTTGTCCAGAGAAAGAAGTGCCTTTTCGACTGTATGAGGAAGTAGTAAGAGGTGCGGAAGGGAAGTTGAAAGGCAATGTTAGACTCGTCTAAGGCGAGTTAGAGAAGAAAACGGAATCGAAAATAGTTTTTTATCATAGGACAGACAACTGGAGTACCGTTGGGATGGAAATCGAGGGAAAGGAGAGTTTTTTTTTTAGGACAAACTCTTATCATTTCGGGGCGGAGATGAAAGCTTGATGGAAGTTAAGGGAAGGAAGGATGTTTTTGATCTGTTATGTCTGGCCATTTGGCCCAAATGGTACCGCAGAACAGGAACGGTTGGATCAAGGATGAAGGAGAAGTTGTTGTGGAGAAAACTGTATTATATGCTTCCATTTCTACAGCAAAAACCAACTTCTGTTGTTCGTTAACCAGAGACTTCCCCATGGAAGGTTAAAAAGGACTTCTCGTAAGCTCGCCCATCGGGTGGTATCAGAATATCAACAATGGAGTTTTATGGGAGCAGTTGGCAAGAGGAGTAAAGTGGCTGTCACAAAAGTGATAGCGACAACAGTGTGGTTCAGATGAGCCAGTTGAGAGCGAAATTGTGGCGTTCTAACACGGAGGGTCACGGATGGAAGACAAATCTATGAGTATCCAGAGAGGGGCCATGGCTGTCTTGAATATGGGTTGAGGGTCTGGAAGATTTTGCTCGAGATGGTTACGAACGCTCCCACCATCTTCCAGCTTTTTAGATAAGGGGTTATTTCCCCGAGATAGTCTCCCCAGTACCGAATCAAAGTCCCCAACTAACAGTCTCCTCGTATATCCCCAATAATCCCCTTACGATAACCTCCTCATAGACGCCCCTCCCTCATATGTCCCCCCCCCCTCACAGCCTCCTCATAACCCCCCCCCTCATGATCCCCTCCTATAACCATCATGACCTCATCCCACAAGGGTCTTTACATCCTCCCTTACAACCCTCATAAAACTGGCCCATAACCGTCCCAATAACCTCACCCTAACACTTCCTCACACCATTTTCCCCCCCCCCCCCCCCCCCAACCTAAAGCTGCCTGGCACATTATTGCCGTCCGTAATTTCCAGTATCAGATTCCCCCATTCCAGCCAGGTCGTTTTTACCTTTCCCATTTCCCCCCCGCCCCCTTTCCCCAGCACCGGGAGAGTTGATTCTACCATCCGGTTTGTCTCGTGGTGTTTAGTTATTTTTTTTTGAGGGGGGGGTGGTTAGGGGGCTGGGCCGTCGACGCATTCCATTGCAGCATTTCCTTCCAGTACGCTTCTTTTCATTTTCCCATTCCAGGCATTCCATTTGAGATTGCCACTTGGGGATCACTCTTCGTAATAGTGCTACTTCAAACCCAGCCATCGATGTTTGGTTCTGACCATCACCAACATTCGGGGTTTCCATTTCCAGGCTTCCAGTGGTCGTCCTCAGCTATCTCCCGTTCCAGACTCCATTGCCAAAAACTCCTCCTCCTCCTCCTCCTGGATGGCGTCATCGTGGACTCCTATTCCAGTTTGTTCCACTGTGCCTTCCAAACTCTAACTTTCTCGCCGAATCCAGCGGTCCTGGAAAAGTTTCTTAAGATTTCGGGGTCTTTGTACGTTTCTTAAAAGTTGGTTATTGCAACGGCCGATCCATAAGGCTTTTAGTCACACTACTACAAAAAGAAATTATATATATATATATATATATATATATATATATATATATATATATATATTTGCCTGTGTGGACGTGTATGTATATACATGTGTATGGAGGTGGGTTGGGCCATTTCTTTCGTCTGTTTCCTTGCGCTACCTCGCAAACGCAGGAGACAGCGACAAAGCAAAATAAAATGATAAAATGATATATATATATTCTAAGGATAGTAGCCGATGACCTGTACTGTTTAGATTACACTTGGTAAAGCAACAGATTAGGTAGATGAATGGATAAATGAAAGTGTAAACTGAAACGACGTGTGGTTCGAGGGAAATTGTTATAGATACAGCGTTTCTATTTTTTGGTATAAATGAAATATTTCCTCTGAATAGAAGGATAAAAGTTTAGTTCACTGTGTGTGGGATGTATTATATTTCCAGTCAGATTTTATATATATATATATATATATATATATATATATATATATATATATATATATATATATATATATATATCCCTGGGGATAGGGGAGAAAGAATACTTCCCACGTATTCCCTGCGTGTCGTAGAAGGCAACTAAAAGGGGATGGAGCGGGGGGGCTGGACATCCTCCCCCTCTCGTTTTTAATTTTCTAAAAGAAGGAACAGAGAAGGGGGCCAAGTGAGGATATTCCCTCAAAGGCTCAGTCCTCTGGTCTTAACGCTACCTCGCTAACTCGGGAGATGGCAAATGGTGTGAAAAGAAAAAGAAAAAAAGGATATATATATATATATATATATATATATATATATATATATATATATATATATATATTTATATATATATATATATATATATATATATATATATATATATATATATATATATATAGACAGGTATTTCATTTTCTCCAAAATTCGTTATTACTTTCCTTTGTCTTTTCCTTTATTTTTTTTTTTCCTTTTCATAATTCTCTCTCTATTTCAATTAAGGTCCGGCCCTGATGTGGACGTTTGTACGTGACTGACTGGAGCCTCCAACCCAAAAAAAAAAAAAAAATACATATATATATATATATATATATATATATATATATATCTTGGCTCGTATTCAGGGTGTTGGTTTTAGGTAGTTCCTTGAACAACATGTGTTTCGGCGACATGTGGGCAGTCTTGTGTTCTGTTAACGGCGCTGTTATCCTCGTAGATTAAACAAGTGTTAACTGTATATTGAACAGGTGTCGTGTGAAAGCTGTGTCGTTGTGTGGTTCTTGGTAGCAATGTAGTTTGATGGAGCCTTCCTATAGGTAGAGTCACCTGGGTAGTGTACTTGGTGTGGTTACAATGTAAGATATGCTTCGTTAGGAGCTCACAGTCTCCTTGTGGACATGTGTGTATATATTTATAAGCTACGGTCGCTGGATTCTTGTAATGTCTTCTTTTTTATGTAAGTGGTTATTCTGGGTGAGGTTGCCTCGCCTCTTCTTTTTTTTATATTCAATTTCTGTAGTAGATAAATAGATTTTGACTTTGTCGTTTCGTGCTGTGTGGTTGATGTTTACGGTGACGATCTCTCTCTCTCTCCCTCTCTCTCTCTCTCTCTCTCTCTCTCTCTCTCTCTCTCTCTCTCTCTCTCTCTCTCTCTCTCTCTCTCCTTCCTGTCCCCAGGAAGGCCTTCTGTCGCTGCGAGGCATCTGCAACACTCAGGAAGCTGGGCCAAGGTTCCCCTCCCGTGTCTGCACCACAGGGTCATAAAATATCGTGGTGGTGTGTTTGCGTCTGTGTCGCAGACAGTGCAGGTTAAGTGAGTGGTAAGTGCCCTGTGTCTTTTCTTTTCTTTTTTGTAGTTGCATCGTGGGGATGAAGGGTCTTGGGTTATGATGAAGCGGTGTTTGTAGTGCTGTCGTGATGGGTGATGTCCAGCGCGTAAGTGGGAGGGTGTGACTCGTGTTTGTCTAGGGAGTGTAGTTTCTGATGGGGATGTATGTGTGATGGGTTTGGAGTTCAAGACTTAGTTAGGAAGTCGATTGTTTAGCGATTTTCAGGTCATATATATATATGGTAGAGGATGTGTGGATCAGGTGTTTGCTTTGAAGAATGTATGTGAGAAATACTTAGAAAAGCAAATGTATTTGTATGTAGCATTTATGGATCTGGAGAAGGCATATGATAGAGTTGATAGAGATGCTCTGTGGAAGGTATTAAGAATATATGGTGTGGGAGGAAAGTTGTTAGAAGCAGTGAAAAGTTTTTATCGAGGATGTAAGGCATGTGTACGTGTAGGAAGAGAGGAAAGTGATTGGTTCTCAGTGAATGTAGGTTTGCGGCAGGGGTGTGTGATGTCTCCATGGTTGTTTAATTTGTTTATGGATGGGGTTGTTAGGGAGGTAAATGCAAGAGTTTTGGAAAGAGGGGCAAGTATGAAGTCTGTTGGGGATGAGAGAGCTTGGGAAGTGAGTCAGTTGTTGTTCGCTGATGATACAGCGCTGGTGGCTGATTCATGTGAGAAACTGCAGAAGCTGGTGACTGAGTTTGGTAAAGTGTGTGGAAGAAGAAAGTTAAGAGTAAATGTGAATAAGAGCAAGGTTATTAGGTACAGTAGGGTTGAGGGTCAAGTCAATTGGGAGGTGAGTTTGAATGGAGAAAAACTGGAGGAAGTGAAGTGTTTTAGATATCTGGGAGTGGATCTGGCAGCGGATGGAACCATGGAAGCGGAAGTGGATCATAGGGTGGGGGAGGGGGCGAAAATTCTGGGGGCCTTGAAGAATGTGTGGAAGTCAAGAACATTATCTCGGAAAGCAAAAATGGGTATGTTTGAAGGAATAGTGGTTCCAACAATGTTGTATGGTTGCGAGGCGTGGGCTATGGATAGAGTTGTGCGCAGGAGGATGGATGTGCTGGAAATGAGATGTTTGAGGACAATGTGTGGTGTGAGGTGGTTTGATCGAGTGAGTAACGTAAGGGTAAGAGAGATGTGTGGAAATAAAAAGAGCGTGGTTGAGAGAGCAGAAGAGGGTGTTTTGAAGTGGTTTGGGCACATGGAGAGAATGAGTGAGGAAAGATTGACCAAGAGGATATATGTGTCGGAGGTGGAGGGAACGAGGAGAAGAGGGAGACCAAATTGGAGGTGGAAAGATGGAGTGAAAAAGATTTTGTGTGATCGGGGCCTGAACATGCAGGAGGGTGAAAGGAGGGCAAGGAATAGAGTGAATTGGAGCGATGTGGTATACCGGGGTTGACGTGCTGTCAGTGGATTGAATCAAGGCATGTGAAGCGTCTGGGGTAAACCATGGAAAGCTGTGTAGGTATGTATATTTGCGTGTGTGGATGTATGTATATACATGTGTATGGGGGGGGTTGGGCCATTTCTTTCGTCTGTTTCCTTGCGCTACCTCGCAAACGCGGGAGACAGCGACAAAGTATAAAAAAAAAAATATATATATATATATATATATATATATA
>NC_092226.1:9060552-9078052 GCF_036320965.1 Panulirus ornatus | reverse complement strand
AACCTTCATCGTCAGTCATCTTAGTAGTCAAAGACCTTCAAACCTCAAGCAATCATCGTCGTCGGCAGAGACTTGCGGCAACACGCAGTCATTCTCTACATCTCGAGGCAGTCCGTGATAAACCCCTTCTCTCTGCCTACTCCTTCCCCACTCCTCCTCCTCCTCCTCCCGCTTCCGCTAAATGGAATACTGGCGTTAGAAAAATGTAGCTCTGCGTTCCAGGGAGTCATTTACATGTGCAACAGGTTTGCTGAAACTAAAGTTGGTGATGCTTCCATAGGCTTTCCCTCGCGCGCGCGGAGGGCCCGGGGTGCTCTCTCATGTGTGGAAAAGGAGATAATCTTTGCATGCACGGATTATCCCAGACGACAGAACGAGTCCCGGTGTGAGCGGTTGGGCTCAGGGCAGGAGTCTGTGTATAAACAAAAGCAACAGCGTTTCTGCCCGCCTCTGGCGGTGAGACATTAAATTAATGCGGTGGGTGAACAGAACTTTATTGCGGGCGAAATTATTTTTAGAAGGTATTGTCTTAACTTGCTGTGCGTAGGAGGGAAAGACATGTTTCCTTTTCCTCCTCCTTCATCTTTTTCCATTTTTCGTGTCTCTCAATAGTGCTTTTATAGGTAAATATTTTTCTTTATCAAATTCATACTTAGTAGGCATTTGTCTTAGTTCAATAAGCATTTTTATCTTGTGTTTTTTACCTTCAGGCTACGTTTAAATTTCAACAGATTACAGGTATTCTGTTCGAAAATCAGTTTAGGAATTTGACACCACTGAAGGCGATGATTTGAGCGCACGAGAGATGGGGATGGTGGCTGACATTAACATTCGTCCGCAAAAATGGTCGGTATTTCTGTTCCAAGATAAATTTGCATCCGCTTATCCTTGTTCATTTGCATTCGCTTGTGATTGTCTGTAATTCTGGGTGAAAATTAAACTAACTTTGAACGTGTGGGATATATATATATATATATATATATATATATATATATATATATATATATATATATATATATATATATATATATATATATATATATCTTTTCTTTCTTTTAAACTATTCGCCATTTCCCGCGTTAGCAAGGTAGCGTTAAGAACAGAGGACTGGGCCTCTTGAGGGAATATCCTCACCTGGCCCCCTTCTCTGTTACTTCTTTTGGAAAATTAACAAAAGAAACAAGAGGGGAGGATTTCCAGCCCCCCGCTCCCTTCCCTTTTAGTCGCCTTCTACGACACGCAGGGAATACGTGGGAAGTATTCTTTCTCCCCTATATACATGTATTATTTTTTTTTTTCGAATTCGTTTCTGGTATGTCGCTGTTATGCCAGTCCGCGAAAGCCTCCGTCCCTGGCATGGATTTTTGTCTGTCTGTTTTAGGGTCTGTTGAATACACAATTGTGCAACGGGTTTCTTTTTTCTTGGATTCTGTGACTTCATCTTACGTTCGCTGATTCTTTCTATGATAAGGGTAAGTTTCACTATGAATTTGTAGCCTGAAGCTACGCTACTTCCAGTCGCAGGGAAATGTAGGCTCCTTACTTTGATAAGATTATATTCTAAATGATACAGCCTCACTTACTTATTCGCCATTTCTCGCGTTAGCGAGGTAACGTTAAGAACAAAGGACTGAGCCTAAGAGGGAATATCCTCACTTGGCCCCCTTCTCTGTTTCTTCTTTTGGAAAATTAAAAACTGGAGGATAGGATTTTCAGCCCGCCCGCTCCCACCCCTTTCACTTGCCTTCTACAACACGCAGGGAATACATGGGAAGTATTCTTTACCCCCTGTCCCCAGAGATAACAGAATTAGAATTATGTGGACAAGAATGGTAACTGTTTACAAATTTTTTCAACAATAAAACTATCCAGTTTGTATAGACTTTCACAAATTTGATAGCTTTGTTGTTGATAAAAATTTGTAAACGGTTCCCTTTCTTGTCCACATCATAAAATTTTATGATCTTGCCAGACTTGAACGCACCCGACCTCCATTCGGATAGTCACTTGCTTACCTAATGGCGTCCTAGCTACGTTTCTTCCTTGTATCAACTGACTGTTATATTTCTTTCTTGTATCTCCCCTTATGATGTGATCATTACACGAAAATGCACTCGGGCACTTGTCGCCTTTCATTTCCCCGTGGACTAGAAGGAATATACTTGGTCACATGCTCAATTGTGATATTTTCCTATATATATATATATATATATATATATATATATATATATATATATATATATATATATATATATATATATATATATCCTAGCGAAAACTAGGGGCCCAGTTTATCAACCAAACCACAGGGTAGGGTAAACAGCTGGGTTGGCTGCGGAACGACTGCTGCAACCAAGGATTCCAGCCTATCCGTTCGACCTCGGGCAGCCCGTGAATGCGTCACGGGTCAGGAACGCTTTAAGTTCTTCACCTCAGAGGTATTGACATTGATTGGTCCTGGTCCATCGCCTGATGGTATAGGATTTGCTCTATTTTGCTCCCACCTCAATCTTTAGAGAACCAGATTTATTTATCGTTTTCCTTCTTGTCAGGTTTTACCCAGAATATGAGTATATATTACGTTCGTCTGGTTGGGTATATTACTTCTTTTATTTTTATGTTTCAGACACCAAAGGGGGGGACGGTGTATTAAGTAATAGCCTTACTGAAACAGGTGGTATTTGGCGATTAAGGCGTAGGGGTTGTTTTCTTGTATTCTTGAGAGCCATGATCAAGTTGTCATTGAAGTATTTTTATTATTGTTTGTCGGTTCACGTATTAGCGAGGTAGCGCCAGGAACAGAAGAACGACTTTATTCGCGTACATCCACCCTCTAGATGTCATGTGTAACACACCCACTGCACAACACCACCCATCCATAGCTCTACAGACCTTTCCGTGGTTTCCCTCCGACCATCTTATCTTCCCTGGTTTAGCCCATTAACACCACAACGCTCCAGGTTGGTTTATCCCTTGCACGTCTCTCACCCTCTTGAATAATCAGATGTCAATAAGTCAGTGCCTCTTTCACTTTCACTCCACCCTCCTCGTTCTTTCCCTTCCTCCATCCTTGCTCATCCTCTTCATTTGACCAAACCGCATCAGCTCTCTTAGTCATACCCTAATTACAGTCACATATCTCTCTTACCTTGCCATGCCTCACACGATCAAACCTCCTCACTACACATGGTGTCATCAGGCATTGTATTTTCAGCACATTGACCCTCTTCCATTCTATTTCATGTAGGGCCCAAGACTCTCCCCCTGTACATACACCACTGGGATTGCTCTACCTTCTTACATACCCAACTTTGCCCTAACAGACAGTGACCTTGCCTTCCGCACACTCCTCAATGCAGCCAGGACCTTTGCCTCCGACAATCTCCTACACTATGTTCCTCTTTAGTTCCCTTGGTTCCATTCGCTGGCATGTCCCCTCCAACGTGTCTAAAGCACTCCACATTTTCCATTGCTCACTCGATTCAATCCCTCTTCCAGTCAGACCTCTGTCATCCATTTGCTAAACCTCACTGCCTTACTTTTTATTCACATTAGCTCTCAACTTCCTTCTCAAACAAACTTTGGCAAACTGTCACCAGCTTGTGCAACTCCTCTCTCGGATTCACCACCAGAACCGTGTTATCTGCAAACAGCAACTGATATCTTTTTTTAAATCATCTTCAGCAGTGAACTCTTATCATTTCTATGAGTGAGAACAACATGGGGAAGTTAGAGACGTTCGAGTTTATGGCTGAAAAAGATTATTACATAGAAGTATGATACACTTGATCATCACATTGCTTTCATTAATGGTCATCAACCAGTGATTTAGATAATCTGTCATTCAATAATTTTGAGGTCATGTGCGTCTTGAGAAGATGATATAAGACGATACAAGATTATGTTATTCTCCTTTGTTTACACACACACACACACACACCGGAGAGGAGGAGGAGGAGAAGGAGGAGGAGGAGGAGGAGGAGGCAGGGTCTTTATATCGACTCCTGTGTATCTCATTAGACACTGAAGGTAATTAGAGTGAGTGAGTGGGGGGGGGGAGGGTGGGTGGTGGTTGCTGCTCCAACCAGAGACAGTGGCGAAAGTTAAAGCTGAGCGGCAACCAGCTGAGCGACGCTCAGGAAGCACGCCCACCGCTGTACAATGACCACAGACACTCGCTCTGAGACTCACGGAGGTGAACCATGTGAGAGTCTGTGGGGCTCAGGAACACAGACGTAGTCCCGTGTGTCTGTGATGGGTCTCGGTCTCTCTCTCTCTCTCTCTCTCTCTCTCTCTCTCTCTCTCTCTCTCTCTCTCTCTCTCTCTCTCTCTCTCTCTCTCTCTCTCTCTCTTCCTAACGACTGCATGTTTGTGTGTGTGTGTGTGTGTGTGTGTGTGTGTGTGTGTGTCTCTGTGTGTGTGTGTGTGTGTTTCTGTGTCTGTGTGTGTGTCCGTGTGTGTGTCTGTGTGTGTCTGTGTGTGTGTGTGTGTGTGTGTGTGTGTGTGCGTTAACACAATGAGCAGATTTATCTAGAGGTTCTAAAGGAGTAAGAAACTGCCGAGCGGATTGTTGAACGTATCTTGTAATAAGGTCTTAGTAACGACATGGGGCAGGATCATTAATTACTATTGTGATTTAGGAAAGAGAAAAAAAACAATTTTAGGGACCAGTGTTTCATAGATGCACAGACCACACAGACCCAAAAGTCCAAGCGAGGTGGTCTGGCCCTTTACACGACGTAAAAAGTAATGCGGTCCACTTAAAAGCGATGGAAGAAAAGAATAACAAAGTATACGCTCTCTCTCCATCTTCCACTCTCTCTGCGGCACCACGCCGGACGGAAAACAGGTAGAAAAAAATACCTTGCAGGATTAATATGCCCGATGGAAATTTTTACAGGAAAACCATAAGATACAGTAAGCGTGAATAAGTAATGCATCTCATCACTAACAGTTTAGAAATATGTTGAACGTACATCTCGCTCAGCACGATTGTGAAAAATAAGTTCACCATGTCATCCACACTAACACCATAACTGTCTTACAGCTCTAGTGTATTTAGCATATTGGTTGGTTCGGTTCAACGACTAGCGACCTATGAGGAAAATCATGAGGGACTACAACCTTTTTTGATTTTTGACTCTATATAAAGTCCATTCCTATAAGAACTAATTGAACCTATAGACCGGGGGAGAGAGAGAGAGAGAGAGAGAGAGAGAGAGAGAGAGAGAGAGAGAGAGAGAGAGAGAGAGAGAGAGAGAGGAAAAATACAGATGGTAAGAATAGAAGGGAAATAATGCCTCCGAGAGTTGGTAGGTGAGTGTTGTGCCAACAGGGCAGCAAACACCGCCCAGTCGTCACAACATCCACTGACGCAGTTAACAAAATGAATAAGAAAAATATCAGGACAGCCTTAGTGGTAGGATACCCAACAGGTATTTCAGAGACGCAGTTCGTCGAGGAATTCCACTTTGTTAATCACCCTAGTATTACATTGTGACCTTTCTTTTTTTTTTTTCCTCTCACATTTTTATTCATTTCTTTCGTTTTATTGGCTATGAACGACTGCGGACTGGTTGCTTTAGGGGGAGTGGAGTGGGGAGTCTTGTGAACTGAAGTACCAACAGTGTCAGTGGATGATGATAGTGAAGCCAGATATTCTTTTGTAACACGAGAAGGAAGAAGAAGAAGAAGAGATAGAAGATGTAGAGGAGGAAGAAGACATAGAGAAGGAGGAGGAGGAGGAAGACGAAGAAGAAGAATGAAGAGATAGAAGACGTAGAGGAGGAAGAAGACGTGGAGGAGGAGGCGGAAGACGAAGAAGAAGAATGAAGAGATAGAAGACGTAGAGGAGGAAGAGGACGTAGAGAGGAGGAGGAGGAGGAAGAAGAGGAGATAGAAGACGTAGAGGAGGAAAAACACGCAGAGGAGGAATGATGCGTAGAGGAGGAAGAGGAGACGACGACGAATAGTAAGAAGAGGAGAAAATAGAGCAGGAGACAACAACACACCAACCTGGGCAGTACCTCGGTTGAGAGCGCCTCTCACGAACTCCCTCGCAGACGAGAACACTGTAAACCATATTTGAAATTCTAACGACCTGACCTGACCTGACTCCAGGTCATCTACAAGTGGACTAACTCGTGATGAGGCAGTTGGTGTATCCCCTGTCTGAAATGCCTTCCCCTGCATTAACACGACTGGTATATACATGTATATATATATCAGCAATACTTCTCAGTTTTCGTTAATCCAGTTATTTTCCTGCTGATTAATGTGGTTTAATGCGTGAAGGATTATTTTAATCTTCCAAGCACGACGGTACGACCCTTGAGCACGACATATGACTCTCGAGCACGACGGTACGACTGGTGAGCACGACGGTATGGCCCTTGAGCACGACGGTACGACCCTTGAGCACGTTGGTACGACTTGAGCACGACAGTACAACTTTGGAGCATGATGGTACGGCCCCTGAGCACGACGGTACAGCGTTTGAGCACGACGGTACGACTTGAGCATGACGTTCCGACCCTTCAGCACGAAGGTACGACCCTTGAACACGACGGTATGGCCCTTGAGTTAGACGCTATGTGCGACTCTTTGGTACATTGGCGTAATGTTTAACCCTTATCCTTAATGGTCAGGTCAGTGACTCAAGTTATCATGCCCCGTGAGGGTACCGCCATGCACATGAGCCGTACCGTCATGCCCTAGGGAAGTACCGTCATGCTTTAGGGAGGTACCGTCATGCTTTAGGGAGGTACCGTCATGCTTTAGGGAGGTACCGTCATGCCCTAGGGAGGTACCGTCATGCTTTAGGGAGGTACCGTCATGCCCTAGGGAAGTACCGTCATGCCCTAGGGAGGTACCGTCATGCCCTAGGGAGGTACCGTCATGGTACGTTGTGCTAGATGTACCTCATTCTAAGGAGTGTTTGTGTCTCAGCTTGTCGATAGTCTGTATATATATATATATATATATATATATATATATATATATATATATATATATATATATATATATATATATTCCTATGAGTCCACTGGGAAAATGAAACACGATAAGTTCCCAAGTGCACTTTCGTGTAATCATCACACCATCAGGGGAGACACAAGAGAGAAATATAAGTCAGTTGAGATACATCGAAGAGACGAAGCTAGGACGCCATTTGGTAAACATGCGATTGTCCAAGACATACAATGTATTAGGGCATCAGAATACAAAACAAACAAACAAACAAGTGGATTAAGATACGGTGACTTTATTAGTCATGAGTAAACGAAAGAATTAGCCAGTCTTCGTTAACCTTAGGAGCAAAATCATTGACGTCATAAGTTAACCACATTTAAGCATTAGATTGAATGGCTGGATTGGATTGGTGATTGTTACAGTAGCAACATAAGATTTTGGTTGGTGATTAGTCCAATTAGCAGTACAAAGGTCACTCGTAGATTCAAGTCGGTGATTGGTACAGAGAATCAGTATCCCCACATTCTCCCACCCCCTCCCAATCACCACTGTTTTAGATTAGATTAGATTAGGTTTGTACTTCAACCTAACCTACCCTGACCTGACCTGACCTAACCTAACCTAAAACGAAAAAAAGAACATGGGAGGCGAATCTTCAGGTTATCCGCGTTACAATGTTACGAAAAAATATTGACTTTACCATTACTTATATAGAAGAAGACAGAAGATGCGCCAATCAGGTATTTTGACTACTAACCAAATCAGGTTAAACTTGGCTAGCCAACATGAGGATTGAATACGCCTCTGTACATACGAGGTAGAATACTAAATGTAGATTACATCAAAAAAGGATTTCATATCATCAAGATGTTTTCTGACACGGGGGGGGAGGAGGGAACCAATGATCTGGAAATGTCCTCACTCGAGTGGAAAGTTTAATTAAATCTAAATTGAAATCCGGTCTCGAAATAGACCCTGAGTCTGATTTCAAAGGGGAAAGTTATTTTCTATGGGGGAAAACATCACTAGATATCTCGTGTGTGTGTGTGTGTGTGTGTGTGTGTGTGTGTGTGTGTGTATATATATATCCAATTTGCGTGTGTGGATGTTTATGTATATACATGTGTATGTGGGTGGGTTGGGCCATTCTTTCGTCTTGTTTCCTTGCGCTACCTCGCTAACGCGGGAGACAGCGACAAAGCAAAATGGAATATAAATAAAAAAAAATACAAAAGATATATATATATATATATATATATATATATATATATATATATATATATATATATATATATTTACGAAGTAGACACTTAACGATCACAAATGAACTTGTAGACCACAAATGAAAATCAAAGCAAAAAAATTTTTTTTTTTTTTTGCTTAAGCACTTTCGTGTATTTCATCAACGCATCTTCAGAAGCAAGTATAGTAACAGTCGTTAGACCTGTTTAGCCGACGAAGGAACTGACATATCAGTGGCCAAGAATAAAAGCGGCTTAAATTCCCTTTTCTTTAACTTGGTTGAAATGTCGTGTACCTCGCTCGCGTCGCTCATTTCATTTTCTCTATCTTTATCTGTGATTCTCTCTCTCTCTCTCTCTCTCTCTCTCTCTCTCTCTCTCTCTCTCTCTCTCTCTCTCTCTCTCTCTAAATTTCTTAACCTACCTTATGCAAACCTCCATCTTTGGATCACATTTTTTTTTTTTCCTGCCCCTTCCCATTCCTTTGCATCCATCTAAGTATTTCCTTCATAGCCCTCATCTCTTATCTCTATTCCTGCCTTTTATCGCCTCCTACTCACCGCCTACTCCCTCCCATCCCGTAAAACACCAAACCCCTCATTTCTCCCTCATGCCACGTTGGCATTTTGGCCCTTCAACCTGTGGTCGCCTAAGTCTCGAGGTGATATGGAAAAGACGATGACCTTGTGCGCCGAAGGAAAACGAAGCCTGGGGTCGAGAGAGAGAGAGAGAGAGAGAGAGAGAGAGAGAGAGAGAGAGAGAGAGAGAGAGAGAGAAGAGAGAGAGAAAGAGAAATATGAGAATAACACGCAGCATTGAGTAAAAAAAACTTGGTTATTACATGAAAGGAGGAAGTAACGCTTATATGCTCCTACAGAACTCTCTCTCTCTCTCTCTCTCTCTCTCTCTCTCTCTCTCTCTCTCTCTCTCTCTCTCTCTCTCTCTCTCGTCTCAATGTTTCAGTAGGAGGGGATGGGGGACGGCCACCTTTGTGTTCACGTTGGGGTTGCACATCGAAAGTGGCACGTCGTCTTGCTGAGGGGGGGTTTGGTCGATGCCTCCCAGTCTCTGTGGGCGACATTGTCACTCACTCTGCTCCCCGCCAACACCTTTGGCTTTCACGGTTTGCTCTGCTGGTGTGGGCGGAGAGATGCCTCGCTGGCGTCCTGTCTTTCGCAGCACCTCTTGAGCACGACAGGACGACCTTTGCTAGGACGACAGAACGATCCTTGACGACGAAACTACCCTTGGGGTACGAAAGGCATGACACTTGAGCAGTAGAATGACAGTGCGACCCTCGAGGCAAGACGGTACGACCCCCTGGAGCACGAAGTTACGACCCTTGACCACGACGCGTCGCACTGTCATGTCCAAGTAGTCAGTCAGACCTTTTCTCAGTCATCCACCTGTCCTGCTACCTTCTCCATCCGTGTCTCTCTCATCTCCCGTCCTCTTTCAGCCTGTTTCTCTTGTCTCACTGTCTACTCTCTGTCGTTTGATAGACAGGAAAAGCTCCTGTCTTTCTGTCGCCGTCTGACGTTACGGCCTAGGACGGATGGGAAGGGTAGTAGGATTTCATCAACACAAATCCTCAGTATCATAGATGTCGTCTGTGTGGTCAAGTTAATCTTTTTATAGCAGAAGACGCCACGTAACCCCTTAGTTGATCTTTGATTAGTAATATGGACGTATGGTTTGATGAACGTGTTTACGTGGTTATAAAGTGGAAAGAAATCACACACACACACACACACACACACACACACACACACACACACACACACACACACACACACACACACACACACGACGTCCAAGTCTCGAAAGAATTAAGAGATGACACTGATTGCCTCACATGAAAATGGGATCTAGACAAACTCCAAAGCTGGTCTGGAAAATGGGATGAATGTGACTCCCTAAGTAAGTGCGAGGTAATGAGGATGTGACTTGGCAGAAGAAGGCGCCAGTGTGTATACCACCCATAGGGAAATATACTACAGGAATCAATGCATGAAAAAAGAGATCTTGGGATCGAAATTATGCCTAGTCTCTCGCCCAAAGACACACATCTGGAGAACTGTGAAGGAAGTAGGCTGCCTTAGTGGCTTATATGAGATAAGATCTTGGGATCGAAATTATGCCTAGTCTCTCGCCAAAGACACACATCTGGAGAACTGTGAAGGAAGTAGGCTGTCTTAGTGGCTTATATGAGATAATCGCATTCAGGTAAATGGATAAGGAAATATTTGGTAGGTTATTCAGATGGAAGGTGAGCCTAAAGGATTATAATCATATGGTCGAGAGGGTCCTGAAGGAGAACAACCAATATTGTCCCTGTATTGCTAGACCTTAGCATCAGTGAAGGGAATCCCTAGGGATACCTGTCTTCTCCACCATGGAGGAGAGAAGAGATAGGATCATCTTGAGAACAGCCACGAAGGTTTTGAATCAAAGTTACCAGAGGCCACGAGCACATGTTTGAAACAAATTGGCCAAGAAGGATGTTAGAAAATACCTGGTTTGCTGTTGAGGATGATTGATGGGTGGAATGGTGTGATGAGCAAGGAGACGATTAATGATATCTTCTTCTTTTAGTAATATGAGAATCTTCTCTATAGTGAGAAAAAAAATAGTATGAGAGATGGGCGCCATGAAAGTAAAACTTTCTACATGTCATAGGTAATTACACACTCACACACACACACACACTTAAGCGTTGTCTAGCTGGCCCAGTTTTAAAATTATTCACTCCATTCTATTCAAGCCTCTTGTAATTAAATGTTCGAGAGTCTATAGCTTTTTATAACTTTTAGTTTTCCTAGTAAATATAATTATCATACAACAACAGGCCTGTAAGATATCAGTGTGAATCCGTAAAACTGCTCAGAACAAGTCAAGCTTCCATTCTCTTCTGAAACTTATCTACGAAAGTATTCCCAGAGAAGTTGAACAATATTGCCCATTGTCTTCCCCTGTCGTCAGGGCGGATGGTGGGTTGTTATATTACGTAAGCCTAGGCAGTTGTGAAGGTCCTAATTCATCCACTCGTGACCTTATCCTTAAAGCTTTCTCGTATTTTACCGGGAAAGGTTTAAACGATGCCAGATTTTCGACTTTAGCGGAATGAGCCCTTTTTTTGTTTGTATTTTTTTTTTCTTTTTCAGATTGATGGTAGTTTTCATGGGAGATATCCAAACTTCTGACATCTGACAATAAAGGGAAACTTGGCTAAATATCTCCAGTCTCTCCTTGTTTTGGTAGCTTTCCATGAACTTGTGTGAAACTTGAAACTAAAGAAATCTCTCTTTGGAAAAGTAGACTTCTTCCCTTTATATAACCTAGTATCATTATTTCGTCATAGTTCTGGTGAGAGATTATCAGCGAAATTTTGGAAGCATAAGAATTTTTTCTGGGGGGGAAGGAGGTGAATAGTGCAAGGTGAAAGAGGGCACAAATTAAGCGGCAGCGAGGGGAGGAGATCGAGCGGTAGTAACTGGCAAAGAAGAGGTGTAGAGGAGATGGAATGAGTACTATGAAGGACTGTTGAATGCTAGATGATGGGGTGCAAACGTGGGTTGTCTGGAAAGGTGGTGGTATGCGAAGCGACAGCCATGGCCAAAGGTTTGGTGAAAAGAGAGAGGTGGTGAAAACCTTGCGTAAGATGAAGTGTGGTTGAGTGGCTGGAGTGGATAGGATTGCCGTTGAGCTCCTCAGGAAATGGAAGGACAGTGTTTCTGATTTGTTAGTAAGGCTTTTCATTGCTAGTCTGAACCCAAGATGAGGTGCCTGAGGACTGGCGGAATGTATTCTTTGTGTTCTTGCGTAAAGGTTGAAGGGAGCAAAAGTTCGTTCTCGATTTACATTGGTATCGGTCTGTTGGATAGACTTGATAATGTGTATAGGGTAATAGTGATTGGGATGATGGTGGAATGCACTGAACATCAGATTGGGGAGGAGTACTGTGGTGTCAGGAGTTGTAGAGGATATGTAGACCAGACGTAATCCCTCGAATGATTAGTATCCGAGATACCTGGGGAGAAAAAGAGGGGGATTTGGATGTCTCATTTACGGGCCTGGAGAAAGCCTATATGACTTGATCGATAAAGATCCCCTGAGAAGGATTTTACGGATATATGGCATACGAGGGACGCCCCTAAATGCTGTGAGAAAGATTCGTTGGGAGAGTAAGGTTAGTAAGGGAGTAGGATGCGGGGTTCCAAGTACATGTTAGTCTTACGTTAATGATGTGTGACTCCATCTCTCCACCTCCTCCTTGATTTACCCGCTTTCTCAGATCATCTCTATTATCCTTGCCTTAAGGTTACTTCAGATCCATAAATGCTACGGACAGACCCATCTGTTTCTCTTAAGTACTTCTCATAGAGATTCTTCAAAGCAAAGACACACCTGATCCACGCATTCTCTCTCTCCCTCTCCTGAAACCACACTGCTCCTCCCTAGTCTGATGCTGTGTACATGGGCTTCACCCTCTCTCACTCACTCACTAACTCATACAGCTTGCCCGGTACACTCTAGGTCTCATGCCTGATTGATTCGAACATCAGGTTTTGCCCCTCCCCCTTGCCTGTACACTGCTCAATGGCTAATCCTCAGGCACCACACCATGACTCAAACTTATATGAAAAGTCCTGAATAATCAAACTAATCATTAACACAGTCACCCATTTCCTTGAGAAATCCGAATGTAGTCCCTATATATATATATATATATATATATATATATATATATATATATATATATATATATATATATATATATATATATGATTTTCCATTGTTCATGATGGCCTGGAGCCTTTGCTGTATCGCATTCCAGGTCACCTTGTCTTTCCCCTTTGTATTGCTATCTTTCGTTGAGGAGAAAAGAGAGCTTTATTGTGTTATTAGATATTTCTTATCTTTTTATTCGTATGTCTGTAATTCTCTTCCAGGTTTATCGTATTATATTTTGACTACCTTATACTTCATGGATTTCCACATCCTTCCTCAAGTTGGCATGTACTCACTCTCTTCATAGCTTCTATGTCTTGCCTTCCGTTTTCTTCCTCTTATTCTTCGATTGTCCCAGTCGTTCTTTCTCTTATTTGTCGTTTATTCCTGTATGTTTTTTTTTTCTTTCTCTTCTCCTCTTGATTTTCTTCCATCATACCCATTCCTTCCGTCACACCCACATTTCTCTCTCTCTCTCTCTCTCTCTCTCTCTCTCTCTCTCTCTCTCTCTCTCTCTCTCTCTCTCTGACGGTAGAGGAGGAGAGGAGAGAGGGAAGAAAGAAAGGAGACAATGGTGGTTGATAAGGGGGGGCGGGCGGGGCACGCAATTGCCTCGCGCGCTCTTGCAGCGAGCAGTACGAGACGCGTCGGTTGACTTGCGTTCTGAGAGAGAGAGAGAGAGAGAGAGAGAGAGAGAGAGAGAGAGAGAGGAGCCACCAACGCATCGCCTCCGGTCATGACTGCTACATGAAGGGTGGAACGAGTATCACCAAAACTTTTGAGTCCTCTCGGGAGTGGTGGTGGAGACCTGTGAGGCGCTGCCAGTTAGGTGGCTGGTGGTCAAAGTTTCGTAGATCATCTGAAGTTGTGGTTCTCGTCCAAAAGTTGAGGGTCGGGATTCGATGCGGAGGTGTTTCCAACATCATCATAGACAACTTGTTGAGGAGGTCGAAGGAGGAGAAGACTTTGTTCTTTTTGAGATGTAGCTTTTGCATGTGTGTGTGTGTCTGTGTGTGTGTTTCCTCAACCTGTCGAGAAACCTGGATCCGTTTTTCATTTACACTAGGGGGGAATCATAGTCTCCCGTTTTCTTTTACACCAGGGGATCCTGGTGTCCCATTTTCATTTACATTAGTGGATCCTGGGGTCACCGTTTTCGTTTACGCTGGAGATCCTAGCCATCCCGATTTTCACTTACGCCGGGGTTCATGCCTTCCTCATTTCCATTTACAACGGAGATCCTGGTCTTCCCATTTTAATTTACACCACGTAATCCCAAGCCGTGTACTGTAAAAAAAAAACCCTCATGCGCTTTAGCCTATCGAGTTATGTAAATATGTATGATACAGGGAGCGAGTTATGCTAAGGGTCGGCAGACTACAATGTAATGCACAGATGGTATTGTCTCACTAAACCTTCAAAAGACTTCAGACGATGTATGTTACATGCTTATATGCTACGGTTTATATACGAAGCCTCAGGTTCTGTAAAAACTGCCCATGGAGACTATTATTATGCTGTGATTTACATTCGAGTCTCCGAGTCTCTGTAAACTGCCCTTGAAGACTTTTTTTGTATGCTACAGTAAACTGTCCTTGAAGACTGTCGGTACGATTTGCTATACAATAGAGTCTCAGGTCTTAATAAACTGCCCTTGAAAACTGTTTGTTAAGTCACAATCTACAGCACTGTCTCAGGTCTGTAACTAAGCAGTAATTTATAGTAGAGTCACAGGTCTTGTTAAACTGCCATTGGAGACTATGATAAAGTTAAACATCTTCAAAAAAAATATAGAATAACTTGAAAACATTGAAACTAATGAGTAACAAAGTCCATCTCTTACCAGCAGCTCTTGACGAAGGTAGAACAGAACTCGCTTACACCATATAGGAACGTCCCACATCGCTACCAGTCTCTGTACCAACCTCACCTATAAAGAAAAGGAGACAAGTATTATATATCGCTATATATATTATTTATTTATTTTACTTTGTCGCTGTCTCCAGCGTTAGCGAGGTAGCGCAAGGAAACAGACGAAAGAATGGCCCAACCCATCCACATACACATGTATATACATACACGCCCACACACGCAAATATGCATACCTATACATCTCAACGTATACATGTATATACACACACACAGACATATACATATGTACACATGTACATAATCATTCTTTCTTTTTCTTTCAAACTTCGCCATTTCCCACGTTAGCGAGGTAGCGTTAAGAACAGAGAACTGGGCCTTTGAGGGAATATCCTCACCTGGCCCCCTTCTCTGTTCCTTCTTTTGGAAAATTAAAAAAAACTAATGAGAGGGGAGGATTTCCAGCCCCCCCGCTCCCTCCCCTTTTAGTCGCCTTCTACGACAAGCAGGGAATACGTGGGAAGTATTCTTTCTCCCCTATCCCCAGGGATACTGTCTGCCTTTATTCATTTCCGTCGCCACCCCGCCACACATGCTATATATATATATATATATATATATATATATATATATATATATATATATATATATATATATATATATATCATTCCTCAAAACTGAGCGAATATTTCAAGGCGGAGAGAATATTACTGGTAATAGTATTTTCCGACAGCCGTCTGTGTTTATGACTCTATTTCGCTACACCTTCACTTTTTCTTTTACATGTTTTCGCAATTTGCCTTTTACACTTCTCTTTCGTCACTCCCTTCTACGTACCTGTCTACAGCTGGCGTCGTAAAGGCCATCGACCTCCGACCATAAAGCAGAGGCCATTATCAGCGAGACTAACACTGTGTTGTGGGTGGTGATCCTGCCAGGTCCAAGGTTAATTCTGGGGTGTTCACAGGAGAGAGAGAGAGAGAGAGAGAGAGAGAGAGAGAGAGAGAGAGAGAGAGGAGTCATTTAAGTAGCTTGCTCTTGTGATTGTGTTGTTCTTGGTTTTTGGTACCGTTGTTATTGTTATTATCATCATTATTGTAGTTATCATTTATTAGTATTACTATAATTATTATTATTATCATTATTGTCATTATTATCATCATTATTGTTATTATTGATATTGTTTTTATCATTAGTGTTAATTATTATTCTTTTTCTTTCAAACTATTCGCCATTTCCCGCATTAGCGAGGTAGCGTTAAGAACAGAGGACTGGGCCTTGAGGGAGTACCCTCACCTGGCCCAATTCTCTGTTCCTTCTTTTGGAAAATTAAAAAAAAAAACGAGAGGGGAGGATTTCCAGCCCCCCGCTCCCTCCCCTTTTAGTCGCCTTCTACGACACGCAGGGAATACGTGGGAAGTATTCTTTCTCCCCTATCCCCAGGGATATTATTATTATTGTTATTATTATTATTATTGTTATTATTTTATTTATTATTATTATTTATTATTATTATTATTGTTATCATTATTACGCTCCTTCGGGGCAAGAAGATCCTCGACAAGCCTTTACTATACCCCTTTCACTACTGAGTTGCCCTGCACTTTCTGCATATAGACGCACACGCATCACAACACTTTAAGGCTTGTGGTCTCAACCCTCGACATATTTCCTGCAACTTGTATTGTCATTCCCTCTTCCTCCTTATGGTTATTTCCTTCGTTTACATTTTCTCTTCTTCCTTCATTCTTATTTCCTACTGTTATTTATCATCTTCTTCCTCCTCTTCCTCTTCCTTCTTACCCATTATCTTCAACATTTTCTCTATCCTCCCCTCCTCTTCCTAATGCATCTCTCGTCTCCATATTTTCCTCTTTCTCCCTTTTTCTCCCCTAACACTTTTACTCTTCTTTTTTTCTTCCTCTCTCTCTCTCTCTCTCTCTCTCTCTCTCTCTCTCTCTCTCTCTCTCTCTCTCTCTCTCTCTCTCTCTCCCCCTAAAATTATTCACCTGACAGCCAACAGTGAGCAGTGTGTCGTGGAGAGAGAGAGAGAGAGAGAGAGAGAGAGAGAGAGAGAGAGAGAGAGAGAGAGAGAGAGAGAGAGAGATATGGGGGGGGGGAAAAAGGCGTGATTGGGTAAATTTGTTACGCAGTTCCACTCCATTCTGAGATGCATTTGACGCGCTTGTCAATTCCCCGCAATACGGCAACGTCAGAATAGTCGAATGGACCTCGAGTGATATTACTGGAATTGATGATAATAATGACGGTAATAATGATAAAAAGATACTCCAGGAAAACGCTAATGAATAGGGGCATCACAAAGTGAGACTGAAAGCAAGCAAACACACACACGTTTCTGACTCGTTTACACAGTTTATATTTCGGGACTCGATCACAAGTATTCATCTCGTAACTCGATCGAAAAAGCGTTAGAATTAGGAAGGTCAGTGAGTTGCCACAGGTAACATTAGTTAGAATTAGGAAGGTGAGTGAGTTACCACAGGTAACATTAGTTAGAATTAGGAAGGTGAGTGAGTTACCACAGGTAACATTAGTTAGAATTAGGAAGGTCAGTGAGTTACCACAGGTATTATTAGTTAGCATTAGGAAGGTCAGTGAGTTACCACAGGTAACATTAGTTAGAATGAGGAAGGTCAGTGAGTTACCACAGGTAACATTAGTTA
>NC_092226.1:8983052-9053052 GCF_036320965.1 Panulirus ornatus | reverse complement strand
TGACTGTCACACTTTTTGCATGTACGTCAACACGTACTTCATGCGTCCTTAGTCTTTACTATGCCATCACGGACGTGCTCTCAAGCGCCCTCGTTAACCGGACTGTATCCCTAAAACAAACACATACAACAAGGGTTGGCGTGCCTCAGGGTGGTGATCTGGGTCCGCTGTCTGTGAATCTCGAGGAGAAGGATGGAAAAAGAGAGAGAGAGAGAGAGAGAGAGAGAGAGAGAGAGAGAGAGAGAGAGAGAGAGAGAGAGAGAGAGAGACGGGGGGGACAACGAAACGGGAGAAGAGAGATTTAAGAGAGGGAAAGAATGACGAGGAAGGGGAAGAATTCAAGATATGGACATCTATAAAGACAAGGAAAATTCACTTACCCATCTTGATGCGTGTCTCCAGAAAGGACGTCTGCATTTTCTCCTTATCAGCCTTAGCATTACACACACACACACACACACACACACACACACACACACACACACACACACAAACCTTCCTCCCACTACAGATACAAATAGGCAATTGCGCAGTGTCACTTCGACAGCAGCGAGCGATTAAGACTTATTACCATCATTCCAACAGTGACGTACATCCTGCAGAATAATCCAGCTAATTGCCAGGAACGAGAACGAATAAAAGACTTGGAAAAAAAAGAGATGAAAAAGGGAAATTAGACGAAGGTAAAAGTCGAAACTCTTTCTCTTCTGGGCTTACGACCAAATAGTTTTATTGTCAGACCTTCATTTTCTGAGCGCAAAAGCACAGACGACCATAAAAACTCCCCATTGAGAATTCACTCATATTTCCTCCCCCCCCCCCCTTCCCTCCTTCCCTCTTTTTCCCCTCAAATGCATTCCTAGACGAGATGAATCCCTGGTGTTTTTTTATGAGTCCTGCTTGAGGAGGAGGCATCGTAAAGCATATAGCAATCTTGCGGGAGACTTTGGGACGAGTGCTTGTGTGGGTGGGGAAGGGAGGAGCGCATCACATCTTCGATCCTCTCGTTCTTTAAGAAAGTGGGAAGAAATCGGTCGATATTTTCTGTTGGCCGGAGGAGAGGGTTTTGGACTCGGGGAGTGGTGGAGGAGCGAGATGGGGTGAGGTGGGAGATGGGGAGGGGAGAAAATGTAATAGGGGAGAGAAAGGAAATATTTAAAAGGGGGGGGGGGATGAAAAAGAGTGAAGAAAAATGGGGTGGGAATAAGAATATGAAGGAACGTGAATGGAGAGAGAGAGAGACAGAGAGAGAGAGAGAGAGAGAGAGAGAGAGAGAGAGAGAGAAGGTGGGGTAGTGGCACACAGCACTTAGAGACTGAGAAGGAGCAAGTGTTAACGAGGCAGATAAAGAGAGGTGATAGTTTTAAAGAAAGGAAGAAGGAGGTAATTAGGAGAGGGAAGCATTTGCTAGTAAGTGGGACCCCGTGACGTAGAAGGGATATTTAATGGCAAAGAAACGCACGTAGTGAAGAGCGAGTCGGTGGTAAGGAGGTAGGTGGCCTGAGGAGGCAAAGGAGAGTCAGATAGCATTGGGAAGGCAGGAGTAAAGAGGAGCTAGTGAGTAGA
Source organism: Panulirus ornatus (assembly GCF_036320965.1). Taxonomy (NCBI): domain Eukaryota; kingdom Metazoa; phylum Arthropoda; class Malacostraca; order Decapoda; family Palinuridae; genus Panulirus; species Panulirus ornatus. The sequence continues at coordinate 9,051,486 of NC_092226.1, read as the reverse complement.
GAGAGGAGGCAAAGGAGAGTCAGATAGCATTGGGAAGGCAGGAGTAAAGAGGAGCTAGTGAGGAGAGAGATGAGGCAAAGGAGAGTCAGATAGCATTCGGAAGGCAGGAGTAAAGAGGAGCTAGTGAGTAGAGAAAGATGAGGCAAAGGAGTGTCAGATAGCATTCGGAAGGCAGGAGTAAAGAGGAGCTAGTGAGGAGAGAGATGAGGCAAAGGAGAGTCAGATAGCATTGGGAAGGCAGGAGTAAAGAGGAGCTAGTGAGTAGAGAGATGAGGCAAAAGAGAGTCAGATAGCATTGGGAAGGCAGGAGTAAAGAGGAGCTAGTGAGGAGAGAGATGAGGCAAAGGAGAGTCAGATAGCATTGGGAAGGCAGGAGTAAAGAGGAGCTAGTGAGTAGAGAGAGGAGGCAAAGGAGAGTCAGATAGCATTGGGAAGGCAGGAGTAAAGAGGAGCTAGTGAGTAGAGAGATGAGGCAAAGGAGAGTCAGATAGCATTGGGAAGGCAGGAGTAAAGAGGAGCTAGTGAGGAGAGAGATGAGGCAAAGGAGAGTCAGATAGCATTGGGAAGGCAGGAGTAAAGAGGAGCTAGTGAGTAGAGAGAGGAGGCAAAGGAGAGTCAGATAGCATGCGGAAGACAGGAGTAAAGAGGAGCTAGTGAGTAGAGAGAGGAGGCAAAGGAGAGTCAGATAGCATTCGGAAGGCAGGAGTAAAGAGGAGCTAGTGAGTAGAGAAGATGAGGCAAAGGAGAGTCAGATAGCATTCGGAAGGCAGGAATAAAGAGGAGCTAGTGAGTAGAGAGAGATGAGATGAGATAGAGTGTGATTATCAAAGCGACGGACGTCCCTTGTTTTGCACGGCAGCTGTCTCGTCTGACTCAATTAGTTAGTTTTTAAGAGAGCTGTATTCCTTCCGCATTTCACTAATTTCCCTTTTCTGTGCAAGCCCTCGTTTTCTTCTCGACTCTCTCTCTCTCTCTCTCTCTCTCTCTCTCTCTCTCTCTCTCTCTCTCTCTCTCTCTCTCTCTTCCCCCGAAGCCCCTGAGGACATTACTGACAACGAAATCTTAATCAGCAGAGAGAGAGAGAGAGAGAGAGAGAGAGAGAGAGAGAGAGAGAGAGAGAGAGAGAGAGAGAGAGAGAGATGAGAGACTTTGAAAAAAAACCCAGCTCACTGATTTCAATAAGTTTTTTAAAAAGGCACATAAACGTTTCTAAAAGTTTCTGAAACGTTTATGGGGGGCTTCTGACCCTAAAGTTAGAACAGTAACGTTTTGGATTCATGATTTACCGTCACCCAAGTATGGATAAAGGGGAATATAGGGAGAAAACTGGATCGCTTTTCACAGACGATAATAACACAGTTTACTCTATAACAATGCCCAACCAAACCATCTTAATCTATTTTCACATTTTTTTCTTCTGATATTGCTACTGTTATCATCCCTTCCTTTCCTAACTATTGACTATCAATTAAACCCCTTTACATAAACAGAAACTTCCTCACCAATTTTTCTTCTTTCTCTCTGCTCTCCATTACTATTCTCTCTACCATCTCTTACTATACTCTTTACTCTCCCTTACTTTACTCTTTACTCTCCCTTACTTTACTCTTTACTCTCCCTTACTTTACTCTTTACTCTCCCTTACTTTACTCTTTACTCTCTCCCTTACTTTACTCTTTACTCTCCCTTACTTTACTCTTTACTCTCTCCCTTGCTTTACTCTTTACTCTCCCTTACTTTACTCTTTACTCTACCTTACTTTACTCTTTACTCTACCTTACTTTACTCTTTACTCTCCCTTACTTTACTCTTTACTCTCCCTTACTATTCTCTCTACTCTCCCTTACTATTATCTACTCTTCTTTACTATTCTCTCTACTCTCCCTTACTATTCTCTACTCTCCCTTACTATTCTCTCTGTTTTACCTTACTATTCTCTCTACCCTCCCTTACAATCACTACCCACGCGCCATTCCTACACTACCACCAAACCATCATTTTTTTTTATCCAAACACCTTTTTTTATCGCCAGCTCTCTTGTGTGGCTACCTTGCACGACACTCGTTTCGCCCAAACTACCCTTTTGGATGCACCAAGATCCCTCACTCCCTTCCTCACTCCCTATTCCCGTGCCACAGATAGCGTCTGTGCTTCCCGCACCCTCTTCCCGTTTTCTCCGTCGTCGCCGTAGGTGTTAAACGAGCACCAGAAGTGGGACCTGTTGACCCAAGACGTTTTCTTCTGCTCTGGACAGAGTTACCTGCTTTGTCGAGTGCTTTAGCTAGCGTGTCATGTAATATATATATATATATATATATATATATATATATATATATATATATATATATATATATATATATATATATTTCATACATATTTGCCATTTTTCGCGTTAGCGAGGAAGCATTAAGAACAAAAGACTGAGCCTTAGAGGGAATATCTTCACTTAGCCCCCTTCTCTGTTCCTTCTTTTGGAAAATTAAGAATGAGAGGGGAGGATTTCCAGCCCCCAGCTCCCTCCCCTTTTAGAACGCTACCCGGATGGGTTATTACTATAACGAACGTAGAGAGAGACACTGGAGGCCATGGCCTCTGGCGGCCAACAAAGAGAAACTCTACGGAAATTTTGAGGTGCGTCACGACTCTCACAGAGGAACATCGCGGAAGTCCTTGTCCCTCCGTTCGGACTTTGATTTCCTGTCTGGGTCCTGACGTCAACTTTTGTTGGGTGCAATATGGAAAAACTTGAGGCAACCCCTCCTCCTCCTCCCTTCTCTCTCTCTCTCTCTCTCTCTCTCTCTCTCTCTCTCTCTCTCTCTCTCTCTCTCTCTGTATATATATATATATATATATATATATATATATATATATATATTTTTTTTTTTTTTTTTTTTTTATACTTTGTCGCTGTCTCCCGCGTTTGCGAGGTAGCGCAAGGAAACAGACGAAAGAAATGGCCCAACCCCCCCCCCATACACATGTACATACACACGTCCACACACGCAAATATACATACCTACACAGCTTTCCATGGTTTACCCCAGACGCTTCACATGCCTTGATTCAATCCACTGACAGCACGTCAACCCCTGTATACCACATGCTCCAATTCACTCTATTCCTTGCCCTCCTTTCACCCTCCTGCATGTTCAGGCCCCGATCACACAAAATCTTTTTCACTCCATCTTTCCACCTCCAATTTGGTCTCCCTCTTCTCCTCGTTCCCTCCACCTCCGACACATATATCCTCTTGGTCAATCTTTCCTCACTCATTCTCTCCATGTGCCCAAACCATTTCAAAACACCCTCTTCTGCTCTCTCAACCACGCTCTTTTTATTTCCACACATCTCTCTTACCCTTACGTTACTTACTCGATCAAACCACCTCACACCACACATTGTCCTCAAACATCTCATTTCCAGCACATCCATCCTCCTGCGCACATCTCTATCCATAGCCCACGCCTCGCAACCATACAACATTGTTGGAACCACTATTCCTTCAAACATACCCATTTTTGCTTTCCGAGATAATGTTCTCGACTTCCACACATTTTTCAAGGCTCCCAAAATTTTCGCCCCCTCCCCCACCCTATGATCCACTTCCGCTTCCATGGTTCCATCCGCTGACAGATCCACTCCCAGATATCTAAAACACTTCACTTCCTCCAGTTTTTCTCCATTCAAACTCACCTCCCAATTGACTTGACCCTCACCCCTACTGTACCTAATAACCTTGCTCTTATTCACATTTACTCTTAACTTTCTTCTTCCACACACTTTACCAAACTCAGTCACCAGCTTCTGCAGTTTCTCACATGAATCAGCCACCAGCGCTGTATCATCAGCGAACAACAACTGACTCACTTCCCAAGCTCTCTCATCCCCAACAGACTTCATACTTGCCCCTCTTTCCAGGACTCTTGCATTTACCTCCCTAACAACCCCATCCATAAACAAATTAAACAACCATGGAGACATCACACACCCCTGCCGCAAACCTACATTCACTGAGAACCAATCACTTTCCTCTCTTCCTACACGTACACATGCCTTACATCCTCGATAAAAACTTTTCACTGCTTCTAACAACTTGCCTCCCACACCATATATTCTTAATACCTTCCACAGAGCATCTCTATCAACTCTATCATATGCCTTCTCCAGATCCATAAATGCTACATACAAATCCATTTGCTTTTCTAAGTATTTCTCACATACATTCTTCAAAGCAAACACCTGATCCACACATCCTCTACCACTTCTGAAACCGCACTGCTCTTCCCCAATCTGATGCTCTGTACATGCCTTCACCCTCTCAATCAATACCCTCCCATATAATTTACCAGGAATACTCAACAAACTTATACCTCTGTAATTTGAGCACTCACTCTTATCCCCTTTGCCTTTGTACAATGGCACTATGCACGCATTCCGCCAATCCTCAGGCACCTCACCATGAGTCATACATACATTAAATAACCTTACCAACCAGTCAACAATACAGTCACCCCCTTTTTTAATAAATTCCACTGCAATACCATCCAAACCTGCTGCCTTGCCGGCTTTCATCTTCCGCAAAGCTTTTACTACCTCTTCTCTGTTTACCAAATCATTTTCCCTAACCCTCTCACTTTGCACACCACCTCGACCAAAACACCCTATATCTGCCACTCTGTCATCAGACACATTCAACAAACCTTCAAAATACTCATTCCATCTCCTTCTCACATCACCGCTACTTGTTATCACCTCCCCATTTACGCCCTTCACTGAAGTTCCCATTTGCTCCCTTGTCTTACGCACCCTATTTACCTCCTTCCAGAACATCTTTTTATTCTCCCTAAAATTTACTGATAGTCTCTCACCCCAACTCTCATTTGCCCTTTTTTTCACCTCTTGCACCTTTCTCTTGACCTCCTGTCTCTTTCTTTTATACTTCTCCCACTCAATTGCATTTTTTCCCTGCAAAAATCGTCCAAATGCCTCTCTCTTCTCTTTCACTAATACTCTTACTTCTTCATCCCACCACTCACTACCCTTTCTAAACAGCCCACCTCCCACTCTTCTCATGCCACAAGCATCTTTTGCGCAATCCATCACTGATTCCCTAAATACATCCCATTCCTCCCCCACTCCCCTTACTTCCATTGTTCTCACCTTTTTCCATTCTGTACACAGTCTCTCCTGGTACTTCCCCACACAGGTCTCCTTCCCAAGCTCACTTACTCTCACCACCTTCTTCACCCCAACATTCACTCCTCTTTTCTGAAAACCCATACTAATCTTCACCTTAGCCTCCACAAGATAATGATCAGACATCCCTCCAGTTGCACCTCTCAGCACATTAACATCCAAAAGTCTCTCTTTCGCACGCCTGTCAATTAACACGTAATCCAATAACGCTCTCTGGCCATCTCTCCTACTTACATAAGTATACTTATGTATATCTCGCTTTTTAAACCAGGTATTCCCAATCATCAGTCCTTTTTCAGCACATAAATCTACAAGCTCTTCACCATTTCCATTTACAACACTGAACACCCCATGCATACCAATTATTCCCTCAACTGCCACATTACTCACCTTTGCATTCAAATCACCCATCACTATAACCCGGTCTCGTGCATCAAAACCGCTAACACACTCATTCAGCTGCTCCCAAAACACTTGCCTCTCATGATCTTTCTTCTCATGCCCAGGTGCATATGCACCAATAATCACCCACCTCTCTCCATCAACTTTCAATTTTACCCATATTAATCGAGAATTTACTTTCTTACATTCTATCACATACTCCCACAACTCCTGTTTCAGGAGTATTGCTACTCCTTCCCTTGCTCTTGTCCTCTCACTAACCCCTGACTTCACTCCCCAGACATTTCCAAACCACTCTTCCCCTTTACCCTTGAGCTTCGTTTCACTCAGAGCCAAAACATCCAGGTTCCTTTCCTCAAACATACTACCTATCTCTCCTTTTTTCACATCTTGGTTACATCCACACACATTTAGGCACCCCACTCTGAGCCTTCGAGGAGGATGATCACTCCCCGCGTGACTCCTTCTTCTGTTTCCCATTTTAGAAAGTTAATACAAGGAGGGGAGGATTTCCGGCCCCCCGCTCCCGTCCCCTCTAGTCGCTTTCTACGACACGCGAGGAATACGTGGGAAGTATTCTTTCACCCCTATCCCCAGGGATAATATACATATATATATACATATACACACACACACACATACACACACATACGCACATACACACACACACACACACACATACATATATATACATATGAAAAATGTAAGAAACAATTTAGAAAACAAACTTTTAGCTTGAAATGAATGAAAAAAAATGAATGTCACATAATGGTTCAACCTCTGGCTATGGAAAAGGAAATGTACAATTTATTCACACAAACGTCAATAGCAGTTCTCATCAATTTCACCACTGTATCAATAAGCTTCAATGTCTAAGCTACATTTTTCTCCAACTTCACTATTTTCTTGTCAAAAACACCATGCATGAAAACTATCACTCCATTAACACAACTATAAACATTTACTTCCCCTTTAAAAGTTCTGGGGAAGTCTGTCTCGATACACTGCGGCGAGGCGACGCGACGCTGACACAATCACTGTCACAATATCACTTCTGCCTCCTCAAGTCAATCTCTCAGCCACAGTGCAGGCCTTCATATATATATATATATATATATATATATATATATATATATATATATATATATATATATATATATATATATATATATGTACAGAGGTATAAGTTTGTTGAGTATTCCTGGTAAATTATATGGGAGGATATTGATTGAGAGGGTGAAGGCATGTACAGAGCATCAGATTGGGGAAGAGCAGTGTGGTTTCAGAAGTGGTAGAGGATGTGTGGATCAGGTGTTTGCTTTGAAGAATGTATGTGAGAAATACTTAGAAAAGCAAATGGATTTGTATGTAGCATTTATGGATCTGGAGAAGGCATATGATAGAGTTGATAGAGATGCTCTGTGGAAGGTATTAAGAATATATGGTGTGGGAGGCAAGTTGTTAGAAGCAGTGAAAAGTTTTTATCGAGGATGTAAGGCATGTGTACGTGTAGGAAGAGAGGAAAGTGATTGTCTTCATGAATGTAGGTTTGCGGCAGGGGTGTGGATGTCTCCATGGTTGTTTAATTTGTTTATGGATGGGTTTTTAGGAGGTGAATGCAAGAGTTTTGGAAAGAGGGGTAAGTATGAAGTCTGTTGGGGATGAGAGAGTTTGGGGAAGTGAGTCATTTGCTGTTCGCTGATGATACAGCGCTGGTGGCTGATTCATGTGAGAAACTGCAGAAGCTGGTGACTGAGTTTGGTAAAGTGTGTGAAAGAAGAAAGTTAAGAGTAAAGGGTGAATAAGAGCAAGGTTTTTAATAACATACTGTTTAGGTCACCAATTGGCCTTCGATTTGAGGATGAAAAACTGCAGCGTGAAGTCTTTTCTGTTTCCTTTAGAAGTTGATGAATGGAACTGGAAGCGAATTATCTCGCCGGGCGACGTCCGAAAATTTCTGGGCCTGAAGAATGTTGGAAGTCTTGTCACCCTATCTCGGAAACAGAGATGGGTATGTTATATGAAAGTGTATCCAACAATTTAATGTTCGACACTGCGACATAGAAACTTTGCGATAGATGGATGAAAAATGTAAGAAGAAATTTAGAAATTTTAGACGAATTGATGGAGAAAAGGTGGTTAATCATGGTAACCCTGGCTAAAAGGTAAATGTACAATTTATTCAGTCAAACGTAAATAAGATCAATGTCACATGACATAAGTATGTCTAATGAAATGTTTGGCACAATTCACTGAATTTGCTGTAAAAGATCACCAAGCATAAAACTATCACTGCTGAAGGGACAAGTAGTAAAGTAGACCTAAAAGTAGGGGAAAGTCTGGTTGAAAACATTTGTGGCTCGGGGCCGACGCATGCAGAGTCAAGTAGGCAAATTGTATCAATCGATCTGATACCCAGTGCGAGTTGCTATGAATTTAATCAAGATATAATCATATGTGTAAACATACGATATATATGTTAATAGTGTTATAATTGGTGGTTGACGTTTGTATATACTGGTAATTGTATGGGGGAGGTTTGGATTGTGTGTGGTTACTTGACACTCAGACTGGGGAAGACAGTGTGGTTCGACAAAGTGTATATAGGAATGTAGATAAGGTTTCGCTGTTAACGTTATTGAGATACTTTAGAAACGTAAATGGAATTGGTTATGTAGCTTTATGTCCAGACCATTGATAAGTTGATAGAGATCTGGAGCTCTTATGACTAAGGTGGGGAGGCATTGTTAGATGCTGTGGGTTTTCAGGATGTAAGCATTCCTATTAAGGGACTGGCAGGCATGTGACTAGGTTTCACGGAATGAGTTTCAGGGCAGGGTCCGGTGATCCCATCGTTCTTTGCATTTTGGAGGGCTTCGGGAGTTCAAGCATACTTTCTGCAAGCTCATCAACCTTAGCTTTGGGGCTGTTGCCCCATTTGCCATGTTCATTCCTTCCGCTTGATAACACCCCTGTTAGTTAACATTTGAAACTATTACTCCTATGGTCAAACATGTTCGACAGAAGAAGTAACTCATTGAATAAAGCCAGACTTCGGCACTTACTCTTGAGGATCAAGTCCAATGGAGTAAGTTACTTGGCAAAAAAATGGATTGAATGTTTTATATATATAATGGATGATAGAATGGAACCAATAATAGAAGATGATAATATAGTATGATATGGGAAGAGGTGCGAAATTCGAGGACCTTGGAAAGTGAGAGTGGTATTTTGGAAAGAAAGTGGTCATGTTTGAAGGAATAGTGGTGCCTGGGCTATGGATCGAGGGTGGGCAGATGGTAGGTTGTGCAGGAAATGGAGTTGAGGAAAAGTGTGTTGAGGAAGTGGGTGTTTGATTCGAGTAAGTAACGTAAGGGTAAAGAGAGTGTGTGGAAATAAAAAGAGCGTGGTTGAAGAGCAGAAGAGGGTGTTTTGAAAAAGGGTTTTGGGGACATTTGGGGAGATTGAGTGAGGAAGATTGGACCCAAAAGGATATTTTGTGTCGGAGGTGGAGGGAACGAGGAGAAAAAGGGGAAAACCAAATTTGGGGGTGGAAAGTGGAGTGAAAAAGTTTTGTGTGATCGGGCCCCTTTAACATGCAGGAGGGTGAAAGAGGGGAAGGAAAAGAGTGAATGGAAAGATGTGGTATACGGGGTTGGGCGTGGGTGTCAGTGGATTGAATCAAGGCATGTGAAGCGTTGGGGGTTAACCATTCGAAAGTTGGGGTAGGTGGTATATTTGCGTGTGTGGCGTATGTATATACATGTGTATGGGGGGGGGGGGTTGGCCATTTCTTTGTCTGGGTTTTCCCGCGCTACCTCGCATAACGCGGGAGACAGCGACAAAAGTATAATTATAATAATTTAATGTTCGCTGTTTCACCCGTTAGTGAGGTAGCTTTAGGAACGTACGAAGAAGTGGCTTCATTCGCTCATATCCACTCTCTAGCTGTCATATATGAATGCACCAGATCTGGAGCTCCTTATTGACAGCCAAGGTCCCAGATATCTTTCTGTGGTTCCCACAGACTGGTTCACATTCCCTATTTCAACCCACTGGCAGCATGTCGTCCTATGTAAATCACAGGGCTACAATTCACGCTGTCCCGTGCACCCCTCGCACCCTGCTGCAAGTTCAGGCCCCCCCAGAGCCTTCAAAGCATCTCTTTACTCCATCCTTCATCCACCTTCGCCTTTGGCTTTTCCCCATTTCCCATGTTTCCTCCGCCTATGACAAATATGCCCTCTTAGTCAACCTCTCCTCACTCATCTTCTCCATATGTCGAAACCATTTCAGCACTAAGATGCGCACACTCTTCTTACTGCCACACCTCTCGTGCACCTTACCATCTCTTACTCGATCAACTCTCCCCATATCACATAATGTCTTCAAAAACATTCATCTTCCATATATATATATATATATATATATATATATATATATATATATATATATATATATATATATATATATATATATATATATGAAGAATGTGTGGAAGTCGAGAACATTATCTCGGAAAGCAGAGATGGGTATGTTTGAAGGAATAGTGGTTCCAACAATGTTGTATGGTTGCGAGGCGTGGGCTATGGATAGAGTTGTGCGCAGAAGGATGGATGTGCTGGAAATGAGATGTTTGAGGACAATGTGTGGTGTGAGGTGGTTTGATCGAGTAAGTAACGTAAGGGTAAGAGAGATGTGTGGAAATAAAAAGAGCGTGGTTGAAAGAGCAGAAGAGGGTGTTTTGAAATGGTTTGGGCACATGGAGAGAATGAGTGAGGAAAGATTGACCAAGAGGATATACGTGTCGGAGGTGGAGGGAACGAGGAGAAGTGGGAGACCAAATTGGAGGTAGAAAGATGGAGTGAAAAAGATTTTGTGTGATCGGGGCCTGAACATGCAGGAGGGTGAAAGGAGGGCAAGGAATAGAGTGAATTGGATCGATGTGGTATACCGGGGTTGACGTGCTGTCAGTGGGTTGAATCAGGGCATGTGAAGCGTATGGGGTAAACCATGGAAAGCTGTGTAGGTATGTATATTTGCGTGTGTGGACGTATGTATATACATGTGTATGGGGGTGGGTTGGGCCATTTCTTTCGTCTGTTTCCTTGCGCTACCTCGCAAACGCGGGAGACAGCGACAAAGAAAAAAGAAAAAGAAATATATATATATATATATATATATATATATATATATATATATATATATATATATATATATATATTGGATGAATTCACTATGTGGTATCGATTTGCATATAATGTATTATTTTCCCCAGAGTTGTGCTTCACGAGCTCTGGTTACAGATGAGGTAACTAAAGGTGAGGCTTCCACGTCGAAACCATTACGACGGTGACATGAGATGATATGAGGATTGAATCCCCCTTCCCTCCTCCCTAACCTAGTATAACTGGTCGTGTATTTTCATCCTGTGACTATTATTCTGTTTCTTTCTTCTTCTCCATCAGTCCTTTCTTCTATTGTCTCGATCGTTTACATCCTCCCCAATCTTCTTCTTCTTCTTCTTCTTCTTCTTCTTCTTCTTCTCACTCCCTTTGTACTTGCTCATTGTTTTCGCTGCCCCGAAATAAACAAGAACCTTAGGATTTACTACAGGTCCTTAGATCCTATTGTTTTGTCACTCTCACTCAAGACGAAAATGCATCAATCATACTCGAACATTTCACTTTCCTCATTATATCCTTCAACCTCGTGTAACACATCCTTCGTAATCCTTCATCCAAAGAAATACCATCTCATCACGCCATCCCGCGACCGCTATCGCTGCTGCCCGACCCATCATTACTCAAGACCGTTAATAAATCATTAAGAAAATTCCCTCTCCTCCCTCCTCCTCCTCCTCCTCCTCGCTGGCCATTCCTCCTCCTCATCATCATCACCGCAATCACACGAGTGGTTCGTCAGCAAGAGATATTGCCTCCTCGGGATGACACATTACAGGGCTGTCTGCCAAGACATGGGAAATGTAATTTCAGTAGCAGGTGACACTTCGTGCCTTCACCGACCCCTGCAGGAGAGGCGGGTGTGTATGTGTGTGTGTGTGTGTGTGTGTGTGTACCTGGGTGCTGCAGTATGTTTAGAATTACTGTGCCTTTTTTCTGAAGGAGCTGACGAGGCAGTCGTCAACGACCTTGTAGAACGAGGATCTCCTTTCATTTTTGTCGTGTAGTTCCATTTTCCAAATTCATCATTTAACCCCATGCGTCTGTGAATTTGTTTACACGTAAATGCGTGTGTGCATTTTAAAATCCAGCCATCAGCTAATCTATAAATCTGACTACTGTTCAATGTTCATCGGTTTATCTTTTAATCTCACCTCTATTCATTGTCGAATCATCAATTTATCCATATGTCGAACCTCTGTTCATTATCCAGTCATCAGTTTATCTGTATATCTATCCTTTGTTCATTGTCTGATCATTAGTTTATCTCTTAATCTAACCTCTGTTCATTATCCAATCATCAGTTTCTATATCGAGCCCCTGTTCATTGTCCAATCATCAGCTTCTCCAGTTATCTAACCTCTAATCTTTGTCCAGTCATCAGTTTATATCTAACCCCTGTTCATCGTCCAATCATTAGTTTACCTATTAATTTAACCTGTACTCATTATCCAATCATCTGCTTATCTGTATATCTAACCACTATTCATTATCAGTTTATCTATATATCTAACCACTATTCATTATCAGTTTATCTATATATCTAACCACTATTCATTGTCCAGTCGTCAGTTTATCTCTATATATCTAACCTCTGTTTACTGTCCAAGCATCAGTTGATCTATTTCTTATCCTTTTACGTATCTATCAATAGTCATACATATATGTCTGTGCCAGGCGTATCTATTGATAGTCGTGCATATCTGTCTGTGAAAGACATATCACCTGTCCATTTGTCTGTCTACCTCCCCATCTGTCTACCCAAGCATCGACCCCTAACCCTGGCACACGTTGGGGTAATAACCTTCGCCAGTGACAAAAGGTTTTAATCAACTTCCAGCGTCCGACTTCGGCCGTACACGAACTTCCAACATCCAACTTCGGCCGTACATGAACCTCTAACATCCGACTTCGGCCGTACATGAACCTCTAACATCCGACTTCGGCCGTACATGAACTTCTAGCATCCTACTTCGTCCGTACACGAACTTCTAACATCGGACTTCGGCCGTACACGAACTTCTAACATCGGACTTCGGCCGTACACGAACTTCTAACATCGGACTTGGTCCGTACACGAACTTCTAACATCCGACTTCGGCCCTACACGAACTTCTAACATCCAACTTCGCCCGTACACGAACTTCTAACATCCGACTTCGGCCGTACACGAACTTCTAACGTCCGACTTCGGCCGTACACGAACTTCTAACGTCCGACTTCGGCCGTACACGAACTTCTAACATCCGACTTCGGCCGTACATGAACTTCTAACATCCAACTTCGCCGTACATGAACTTCGAGCGTCCGACTTCGAGTTGGGCCACAAAGTCCCTCGACATCCAGCCACGGGAGTTGTATCCTCCTCAGACTTACCTCCATCCCTCCCTCCCTTGTTTGTGGCGAGTCGCTTCATTAAGTCTCTAAACATCAACTTTTTCTCCTCTCTCCTTTTCCCCTTCCCTGTGATATTAAATTCGCTAGAGGGTGTGTGGGGGGGGAAAAGAGGTTTTCTGGAGTCGGATAGCGTACATCTGACACGGTAAACCTTAGTTATTCTAGTCCACTCTCTCTCTCTCTCTCTCTCTCTCTCTCTCTCTCTCTCTCTCTCTCTCTCTCTCTCTCTCTCTCTCTCTCTCTCTCTCTCTCCAATCTCTCTCTCTCTTTCTCTCTCCCCCACCCCCAAGGAATCCTTCTAAATCCTAATAATCTTTGTAGTATACAGTGACGGTCGTATATATATATATATTTTCTTTTTTGTCCTCTAGTCTGACTCGAGCTTGAGTTTTTGCACATCAGAATTAATTTGTGTTTAGAAAGTTGATGGAGAAGGCTGTTATGAGATTGTCTTTCATAGGGCTGTGGATGTGTTAATGTTTTTCAGTAAAGTGCGCAACTGCTTTTAATTCTGTGCACATACAAGGTGCTCATATTCTCATGTATAGTTGATGCCTCACATTATGTAGAACACACATCAACACACTCGCCACCCTTACCAGTAGTGATAATTCTTCTCATTTGTTATTGATGAAATTTTTGTAACAAGTTTGAAACATTTTGACCCACGAAATGCGTCCACTTATAAGTCTTGCAGAACTCGGCTCATGACAAGAGATAATATTTTCAGTATATACTCAACTCTCAGTGGATCTAACCCCCGAGGTTGTCCCCTGTTCCAGGCTGCACGGGAGACTTCAAGAGAAGACCAAGGAATGGAAATAAAGTGTTATATAATCACTTGATCATCCTGGCTAAACCCCCTTGTCGCCTGTGATGGCTGGGCTTCAAGCGTCCCTCGTGTAGCGGTGAGGGATGAAGCTTAATCGATTGTTAACCCGAGACCGAAAGAAGAAAAAAAAGGAAAAATAAAATGTTTAGTGTCCATCAGATGCTCCTTTGGCGTCGGGATGGTGGCTGGAGAGGGAGGAAATGCCGGGGAGAGTTGGACGGGACGAGGGAAAGAGGGAGAGGGAATGGGAGGGACGAGTAAGAGAAATAAGGGGGAAAAGAAGATGGAAGAAAAGATTATATACTTCTGGGGTGTGATACTGGTGAAGGAGGGGAGTAAGGGGTAATGAGTGGAGGGCATTAGCTCTACAGGAAGGTCGCCATACTTGGCCCTGTGGACTCATTGCTCCAGTTTAAGGCGAGTCTCCATAGTCTATGAACACATGATGACGTAACCACCAACCCCCCCTTTGGCAGTCGTCTTCGGCGTCTCCTGCGTTCTTGTCATGCAGGTGTTGAACTCATGCTAGCCCCCATGTCTTCCCCTTACACTGTCCACACGAATCTCGCTCCCCTAGATCGTCTCTCTCTCTCTCTCTCTCTCTCTCTCTCTCTCTCTCTCTCTCTCTCTCTCTCTCTCTCTCTCTCTCTCTCTCTCTCTCTCCCCAGTCCAAAACACACACCCTCCTGCCCCCGCGCTCCCTTCTGGAGCAATTCTTCCCATTGTCTCTCACTTACATTTGAAATACTCTTTACACAGAAGAACCTCATCTGGTGTTTAACCAGAGGAACCCCTTGGGAGGGAGGAGCCGAGGCGAGGTCTTTCCGGGATGAAGAGTCTTTAAGGAAGGAGTACCTGGAAAGAGAGAACCTCCTTTTCTTGAGGAAGTCTTGGATGTAAAGAAGATCACAGGTGGAGAGTTCTTGGATGATGACGTCCCTGGGTAAAAGTCTCATAGGTGAGAGAAGTCCCTATGTAAGGGAGGCCCTGGGACGCAAAGTCCAGGCCTGCGTCGGGGTAATGAGGAACCGCCGGCGCAAGAGCCCCTGGAGTTGTAAGAGACTTCGTCGTTGAGGAGTATCGTCTGGGAGAAGAAGTTCGTGAGTAATTAGTCACTTGAGGAGGAGGGAATCATACAGCGGGGGATATGACTCGAGGTGGAGGAACCGTCAAGTGAGCAATCCCTGGCTGGACAAGGAACAAGGATCTCTTTATGTTCCAGATTGTGAGGGGAAATCCCCGGACTTTGAACCGTAGGAGAGGATTCTAGGTAACCAGTGCCTGGTCGAGGAATTCTTGGGGTTGAGGTACCCGGGACTGATTGTGGCTGCTGCTACGGACACGCCGGCTGTGATCGTGGCCGACACCTTGCTTCGTCTCTTCATTACCTGGGGTCAGCAGTTGCTGCTCTCGTCCAGCTAACGGGTCATCACCACCTACTCAGGTGGACTCCAGAGAAGCTAATACTTCAAATCACTTCTGGCTCTTGTGTTCAAAGCCACCTTTTCTTCGTCTACATCACCTGCTTTATCTTGGTATTATCATTATCTTACATAGAACTTCTCTTTATTTTCTTTATCTATATTCTCCTTTTCTTCGTCTACATCACCTGCTTTATCTTGGTATTATCTTTATCTTACACATAGAACTTCTCTTTATTTTCTTTATCTATATTTTCCTTTTCTTATGACGTTAATCATGTTGCTATGATTTTTTTCTCCTTACTCCTCCAGACAAATTTCGGACAGATGGTTTCTCTATTGCTCCAGAACTCGCTGGAAATCATACCAGCACTCAAGCCATCCACTTAATGATGAATCTGCTGTTAAAAAAACCAAAGCTGAATACTGTCCTTCCTACGCAGTTGAGAGTGAAAGCTGTTTATGAAAACGCTTTTCTCTCGACCCTTCCACACGAAACAGCGCCACAATTCCCCTAGGAAAAAAAAGAAATGACACCTTTTTTTTCCTATCATATATGTCTTTAACACTTTTCATAGCTTCAGGAGCTTTCTCACTTTAGGTGTCGTTAAAAAAAAGAAAAAAAACGATATACAGCCTGTCGGGAAAAGAAGGACAAATTAATTAACTGTTGACATTACTGAGCGACAGAGTGGAGGAGGGAGGCAGAGGTGTTAGGGGGGAAGGGTAAACACTTTGATGATTTCCTCACCGTTTCATAGCGACATCTGCGTGATGATGGTTGTTGGGCCTGTGATGATGGAACCTCACGGAGCTCTCGAGGTGGGGTTTTTTTTGTGTGTGTGTTTACGACCCAGGCCTGATTGTCTGTCGACGTCGAGGGAGAATAACCTGGGAATTATGGCAAGTAAAACGATGTTGTGGGGAGTGGGGAATTATGGCAAGTAAAACGATGTTGTGGGGAGTGGGGAATTATGGCAAGTAAAACGATGTTGTGGGGTGTGGGGAATTATGGCAAGTAAACGATGTTGTGGGGTGTGGGGAATTATGGCAAGTAAAACGATGATGTGGGGAGTGGGGAATTATGGCAAGTAAAACGATGTTGTGGGGAGTGGGGAATTATGGCAAGTAAAACGATGTTGTGGGGAGTGGGGAATTATGGCAAGTAAAACGATGTTGTGGGGTGTGGGGAATTATGGCAAGTAAAACGATGATGTGGGGGATGGGGTCGTGTCTACGCTGGCTGGGATGAGGTTCTGTATATGAGGGACATGCTCGTTGGTACGTAAAGGTGGCGCAATGACCGGAAAGGTGGCGCTATGACAGACTTCCTCTCGTCTCCCCCTTTTTTTTTGGAGTAGGTAGAGAAATGAGGCAGGTACGTAAAAAACGTAGGTCTAATACCTAAATAACCTTGTTTTTTTTACGTGTTAGCAGGGTTAGAAAAAGGTTAGAAAAAAAAAAAGGTATAGTTGTAAGTGGGACTGAGAGGTTGTGCTGTAAGAAGGAATAGGTTGGAAGGTTCAGGTAGAGACGTGGGTGTGTGTGTGCTATGGTCGATGGCTATGAACAAACACGCACCTCTGCCCTCTACTGTGTGTGTGTGTGTGTGTGTGTCCGGCGCAAGTGAAAATGTCAAGACCTCTTTAGCAATCGTTAGTGCCATCATCGTCACCCGTTATATTCTTCCTCTTCTTCTACTACTACTACTCCATCTCCATCTCCTCCTCCCCTCTTCTACAACTACTACTTCTACTACTCCATCTCCACCTCCTCCTCCTCTCTTCTACTACTACTACTACTACGACGACGACTCCACCTCCTCCTCCCTTCTTCTTCTTCTTCTTCTTCTTCTTCTTCTTCTTCTTCTTCTTCTTCTATTCCTACTACCTCTCTTCCTCCTTCCACTCCCTTACTCCTCTTCTTTTTTTCTTCTTCTTCTTCTACCCCTCCCACTTCTCTTCCCCCTAGAGAAAACCAGTCGGTCTGGCTCTTGTTTAACGAGTGTTATATTACCAGGGGGATGATGGCCGTGGAAGTGGTTACCCCAGGAGGACGTAAGGGGAGTTATGTAGGAAGGGGGTTGCTATGGCGGAGGTGTCTGGCTCTTCCTCTCCTTACGAGGGGGGGCCGATCACGCCAAATGCTGGGGAACCGCAGCTGTAATTGGTCACCATGGTGGTTCGGATTCGTGTGTGTGTGTGTGTGTGTGTGTGTGTGTGTGTGTGTGTGTGTGTGTGTTTGTGTGTGTGTGTGTGTGTGTGTGTGTGTGTGTGTGTGTTTGTGTGTGTGTGTGTGTGTGTGTTTACAGTCCAAACCCTTCAACACGACATTAGTTCTGCTAATTCTACCCAGATTCTCTTCCTTGTCCAGTTCCTAACTCTATTGATCTCAAGTTATATATCAAACTATAGGTATCTGGTAAGTCATTTGAATCGTCTGGTATGATTAATATTTACGTGGGGGTATCCTAATATTCATCTATTGCACATGGGCAGGTAACAAACTGTTTCCAGTAATTTCTTTACAGACGCATATCCTTATTTCCAAATACGTTGATGAAAGAACGAAAATCCTTATTTCACGTTTTATTATCACCAAAAGTCGAACACACCTATTTCCCAACATATTCTAAGCAATGTACCATCCTTATTTCCCGGTATATTTCTTGAGATATATGTGTATATAACATTCTTAACTGACGTCTACCATTCGTATTTTCCAGCAAACATGTTGAGAGGCGTATACTCTCCTTATTTTTTGGTGTATTTGTCGACTATCCTTATTTTCTAGTGTATTTGTCGACTATCCATATTTTCTAGTGTATTTGTCGACAGACGTAGGGAATTCTTAACAGACATCTACCCTCCTTACTTTCGAGTTCATCTATTTAAGCTTTCTTGATATCCTCTCTTGTGCATGCATACGATTTCCTCAGGGTCCATATTGTATCACAGAGATTCCGCGCTTTTGGCAGCCATGCGTGGCATGGAGAAGTTAAGCCAATGTCTTTCTTACCGCCGCAAAAATATATATATCCCAAATCGTCAGATCGAGCGCCATCTATAAACAAGAAGTATTCGCCTGTATTGCCTGGAGAAGTTCTGATCTCTATGGAAAAAAAAAAAAAAGGAGTTCAATCGCATTAGTTCATATCTGTGACCTGTTTGCTTCTGTAGTCTGTCTGTTGGTCAGATGGAATGGTGTTTTGATCCGTACAGTTGCGATATTTTGATGCTAGATTAGGAGACATGGCCGTTGAGATTATTGTCGTATGTTCATAAAAGCTTTTTTTTTGCTTATTAAAACTTCCAGTAGTTTTAGACATTTATAGATAAGTTTCAGTACTTTCAGACAACTATGCATCTTTTTAGCAATTTTCAAACTAACTACTCCAGGTTGCTACGCAACTGAAGATTATCAACTAATTTTTGTATATTTAGATGTTTAAAAAAGAGATTTTGCCGTCGAATCAACACCTAATTTACTTTCCCCCCAGCAACAGTCAATTGCCAGCAAAGCATAAGTAAAACAACACCTTCAAGTATAGAATTTTTTTTATAAACACGATCGTGTACCAGACACAGACATAGCGAATCTAACACTTGTAGTGAACAGATCTCCCCCTTTTTAGACCCAGTCTTGGCGAATCAGACACCATTTACAAATTATCTACGCTTAGGGTTTAAGAGAGAGAGAGACCGTCGGGTTTACCTCATATTTCTCATTCCTCATCGAGACTTATGACACACACACACACACACACACACACACACACACACACACACACACACATGAGGAGGGTAAAGAAATGGATAGGAAGTACAACCGAAGTTTGGGTCACCTACGCGATATGTGCAGTCTTGCGGGTGTATTATAATGAAACTCCCAAACTGTAATCGTCGGAAATTACACTAATATTAGAGTCTTAGAATGCAATAACCTGATATTTGCTCCAGTCGAGATTATCGTCTCGAAGGAAGAGCAGCAGGAAATTAAAACTGGTATAAATTGATAAAGATTAATTTTCGAGGGAACTTCTTTTGCCTGTTTTGCATTACCTCCTACCCAAGTCTTTATGATTTCATCTCCCTCCTCCTTCCTTCCTCCCTCCCCTCGAATATCATCCCTTTATCTCCCTTTTACAGTCTTACTTTTCCTCTCTCTCTCTCTCTCTCTCTCTCTCTCTCTCTCTCTCTCTCTCTCTCTCTCTCTCTCTCTCTCTCTCTCTCTCAAAGAAGCTTCTCCCTCTACCTCCCTTCTTCGGACCTTCCTCCCCTTATTTGCCTTCCATGGATCCTCTTACGTTAATCTCCCTTCCCCGGACTCTTCTCCCCTAATCTCCCTTACGTGGATCCTTCTCCTCTTATCACCCTTTCACGGACCTTCTTCCCCTTTATCTCCCTTCCACGGACCCTCCTCCCTTTATCTTTCTTCCACGGACCCTCCTTCTCTTTCTATCCTTTCCACGAAAACTCCTCCCATTATCTCCCTTCTACGGACTATGCCTCCCCTTATCTATCTCCCTTCCACGGACCCTCCTCCCATTATCTCCCTTCCACGGACCCTCCTCCCTATATCTCCCTTCCACGGACGATCCTACCCTGTTCTCCCTTCTAACGAACCCCCTTCCCATATAATTCTGTCACGGAACATCCCTCCTCAATCTTCTTTCTTCCGCCCTCCCACACATCTCCAAGGCTCACCACCCTCACCCCACCTCTCCTATCCCTTCCCCACGACACCCTTCCTATCCCTCAATTACCCACGATCCCCATCCTTTCCATAACCTTCCCCTCCCCCGAAAACCACCACCCCCACTCCCCTTTTCACCAACCCATGGTCCTCCAGGACTCCTATCCCAAATACCCATGACCTCTGACCCCGTCTCCGATTGGTCCTCGACGACGACGACGACCTAGAACGACCCATCCCGCCTGGCCGGTCGTCCAGCTCGTCGTTCCTCCAATTTCCTGCGGGTCCTTCTCTCTCTCTCTCTCTCTCTCTCTCTCTCTCTCTCTCTCTCTCTCTCTCTCTCTCTCTCTCTCTCTCTCTCTCTTTCCTTTCTCTCTCTCTCTTCGTCTTCTCCTCATGGCCTCATTCTTTCCCTCTTTGTCGTTCAGATATTCGCTTTTCCTCTCGTCTCCTATTTGCAGACAGACCTGGGCCATAAAGAAACCCCCCCCCCCCCTTCAGAATCTCCGTCGGTTTGATCAATTCGATTAAAAGCAAAAGTCAATTGCCTTCAGGAAGAATGAGGACGAAAAGTTCCCCGAAAACACAAGTCAGATTAGTTCGATGTCTGGAACTTTGTTACGCTGAGCTTTTCAAACTTGAAAGTTCACGTAGGACAAAATTTCTATACGTTCAGTAAGAGATTGGAAGCTTTAGGTAGAGTATTATATATATATATATATATATATATATATATATATATATATATATATATATATATATATATATATATATATGTGTGTGTGTATCTTTTCTTTCCTTCAAACTCTTCGCCATTTCCCGCGTTAGCTAGGTAGCGTTAAGAACAGAGGACTGGGCCTTTGAGGGAATATCCTCACCTGGCCCCCTTTTCTGTTCCTTCTTTTGGAAAATTAAATTATTTATATATATATATATATATATATATATATATATATATATATATATATATATATATATATATATATATATATATATATATATATATATATTCAGACGTCGTTCATTAACGGTCATGGCGTAATTAGCGCTAATGAGTTTCTTCTTGGCTTTTTTTTTTTCTTAATTTCCGAAAACACGTTTCGTTGTTCTTCAGAAAACTTGGAAAAAAGGACAACGAACGTGTGTTCGGAAATTACAAAAAGAAAAAAAAAAATAGACACGAAAAGAAACTCATTAGTGCTAATTATGCTATGGTCTTTAATGAAACATGTCTGAATAGAAAATGTTCTGCCCAACTATTCTAATCTCTCTCTCTCTCTCTCTCTCTCTCTCTCTCTCTCTCTCTCTCTCTCTCTCTCTATATATATATATATATATATATATATATATATATATATATATATATATATACTGAAAGTCATAAAGTTAAGTGAACGCGAGAGTTCTGGATATCTGAGGTGCTGGAGGGATTTTAAGGAGTGAGACTATTTCTTTAATTAAGATACCAGAAGGTTTGAAAGTTTTAAGTTATGGGAGACACGCGAGCTAAAAAAGAAAAAAAAAACGGGGGTTGGGGGGGGACTTATGATAGTGCCTTCAAGTATTTGTGCTAAGGTATATAAACACTGTAATACGACTTTGGGTTTGTAGGTGAAAAATAATTATTTTCCATATAACTGAGTCAATAATAACATTTTTTTTTTCAAAATCAAACACCCTATTTTAAAATACAAGATGAAGAAAATTGACAGAATTTTGAAAAATGAATTTTTCTAGTGGTTGAATGATTCAATTTTTTGGCTTGTTTTTTATTACATGCTTAAGATGTTCAGCCATTGGTGTGAAGGGATTACTCTCCTGTACTTTAGCATTCATCATACTCAGACTCTTGAGTTCTCTTAAAGGGGATCGACGTTTGGGTATGAAGGACCCAATCCTTTTTTTGATATGACCCTTGAGGGTCAAGTCATACGAAGGCCCAGAAGAGTCAAGGGTCGTACCGTCGTGTTCAAAGGTCGCACCGTCGTGGTCAGTGGTGGTAACGTCGTGTTCAGTGGTGGTGACGTCGTGTTCAAGGGTCGTACCGTCGTGTTCAAGGGTGGTACCGTCGTGTTCAGTGGTGGTAACGTCGTGTTCAAGGATCGTAATGTCGTGTTCAAGGGTCGTAATGTCGTGTTCAAGGGTCGTACCGTCTTGTTCAAGGGTCTTACCGTTGTGTTCAGTGGTCGTACCGTCGTGTTCAAGGGTCGTACCGTCGTGTTCAAGGGTCGCACCGTCGTGTTCAAGGGTCGTAACGTCGTGTTCAAGGGTCGTACCGTCGTGTTCAAGGGTCGTAACGTCGTGTTCAAGGGTCGTAACGTCGTGTTCGAAGGTTTTATCATCGTGCTCAGGCTTTTGAACTCATAGTACTCATAGATCCATCATAATGCTCACAGATGTTCGAACGTTCGTGTTTACTCTCTCTACTCCTCACAGGTGAAGCATGGATGCTGCAAGATAAGGCGGATTTAAAGGTGGATGGGGACGCCAGTGGAGGCGCCCATGCCACCCCTCCTTTAAGGAAAGCTTTAGGGTGCTCCCTAAAAGAAAATTTCTGCGACTTCCTCCTGACCTTAATTTTTTTTAAGGTCTATGTCGTCATTTCTGGTTGAGTCAATTTGTCCTTAAATTCCTGAGGTGTTGCGCCATTCTGTCTTCTTTATCGTGATTATGATTGGCTAAAGATGACATCATTGAGTTTTGATTGGTTTGCTGGTACGTATCCTTCTTTGATCACCCTCGTCCCACTTTTCTACCTAGTATGGGTTACACCAACATGGGAGGAGGTAGTTATTTTCTTTTTTATGTTAGCTGATACGGCGCTGGCAACTGAATACCCTAATCAGGGCCATCCAATTAGTGCTCTATATATATATATATATATATATATATATATATATATATATATATATATATATATATATATATATGCGAAAAGCCTTGTCCGTCCCCCATGTATTTTCAAAGGCGATGTCACACTTACATTTTTTCCACTGTCATCTCTCCTTTAGCCTTAATCACTGTTTGCAGGCATCTGGGTAAGGAAGTGACAAGGTTCCTGAAGTATTCCGTGTCCATGTTTTGGGTCCATAGTGTCTCACTCCCCTGCATGAGGCGAGGCGCTAATGAGTTGCTGCAGGAAGCAAAATTAACTTTCCTGCTGTTCTTGATTTGTTTAAAGTCTGGAGTGTTATTAGGCCACTGCAGCAGTTGAATATTCTTCCTTGTTAGCCAGTTCATCGTCTTTTTAGCCTTATAGCAGGGGGCACAGTGTCCTGCATAACGTGATCACAACCGAGAACCTCATAGAAAGAAAGCAGATGGTCCCCTAGCACCTTGATGCATTGCTCTCCATTCAGTGTTGTGCTTCTGGGTAAGAAGTAAAACCCTTCCATGCCCATTGCACCACTAAAGCAACACCAGAACATCTTGCACCACTGAGGCAACCCCAGATCGTGACACTACCTTCGGTGTCTCGCCTTCTTCACTGTGAAACGAGTCATACCGGCTTCTACCCTCCGGCCTCCTCACCCTCCCCTGCCTCGACTGCACAGACTTGAAGTAACTCCCATCGAAAAACATCATCTTACTCCACTGTTGCTCACTCCATCCTTTTTTTTTCTTTGAGGAAAGGCGACTTGTATCCGTTTCATTTCCTTCGTAAGCAGGGAAACTTTCGCCAGCTGGTTTGCGAGAGGGAATTTGAAGGTCCTTTGCAGGTAACATTGAGTAATTCTTTGGGAGACGTTTTCTAGAAGTTTTAGAAGGCTGTTGTAGGGTATGGCGGCTGAAATGCAGAGTCAGTTCAATGATAATTGTTTTAGGAGTGTGTCTTGTAGGGATGACGTTGTCGGGGAGGCCACAAGCTCAGACCAGTAGCCGCTAGATCGTGAGTTCTGAGCGCCCCGGTGCCCCTAGACATTTCAAGTGTCCCCATTTCTTGCTTCCAGGTAAGACTTTGGGCTTTAACCGCCTTCTAAAGGTAAAAGCCAACCATCTTGAAACACAGGTGGAAGATATACCGTATCCAGAAGAGAAATTCTCAAACTGAAGTGGCAGCCAGGAGGAGTAAAGAAAGAATATCCATCCTTAAGATAGCATGTGGCACACTGAGGCGGGTTGCTTGTGTTCAGCCGTTAACAGAAACACTAATCTCAGCGACCAGATGTACGATGATATCATCCTGAAAGCGTAAGTATAATATGCTTGTACCCACAATAGACCTCTCTCTCTCTCTCTCTCTCTCTCTCTCTCTCTCTCTCATCCATCTCAAATCGACTGCTGGTATCTCCCCCCCCCCCTTACACGAAGGTTTAAATCTGAATATCCCCCCCCCCAAAAAAAAAAAAAACTACAAGATTTGAATATAACAACCTGTGTGCGTGTGTGTGTGTTGGGGGATCTAGTCAGTGGCACTCCGAAGGATTAGCCCCAGTAACGGAAAATACGAATGGCTGTGCAGCACAGAACCAAGGTAAAAACTCCAGGTGTGTTTTTGTCTAGGGATTGAAATATCTGGCAAATTTTTTTTTCTCCCCCCCTTTTTTTCCGGCGAGTTGAAATATTCGGCATATTTTTTTTTTTCTGAGGTTTGAGACAATTGGCCTTTAGTGGGGAAGGGGTTTTGCTATACCCTTTATTTTCACTGGGCTTGAAGATGTGTGGCGTTTTCTTATGCGTTTAGATATTCGACGTTTAATTCGACGTTATTCGACGTTTAGTCCAGCATTGTGTGTTCAGATACCCGACATATTTTTCTTTCCCCTGAGGGTTGAAATGATCAGCGGGTATTTTGGGTTTTTTTTTTCGACCTCCTGACGTCATTTCTATAATGACCATCATACGAGACGAGGAATTAAAGAGAGCTAAGTCCCTTTCACAGACTTAAGGTGATGGGGAGGCATAAACCCACCTCATGCAATAAGGTTTATTTCACCTAGAAGCCCGCCCCAACCCATCCCTCCCTTCGGGTTGTCGAAATTATCTATCAGATGTCAAAGGGAGTAGATATTTCAGTAGGAGAGAGAGAGAGAGAGAGAGAGAGAGAGAGAGAGAGAGAGAGAGAGAGAGAGAGAGAGAGAGGCATAGAGCTTCGCCTGTGAACGTCTTTTGAGTTTCTTTTGAAGACTCACGTATATCTTAGACCTGAAAGATAATGGGTTTGATTCGTTATCAATCATGACTTCGTTTTCTTCCTTTAACTCGGTTATTGAATATTAATCTCTCAAAGAACGTTAGGTTTGAATGATACCTTGTGAAAAGTAAGGTCAAGCGCAGAATTATTTATTTGGGAATATTATAGAAATGGTAACGTGATCTATTAAAAAATAAAACGCATATTTACATACGAACAGAACTGTAGCGTTACAAAAAAAAATTATTATAGGCTTGGCTAAGTCATATAGATAACATTGTATACATGAATGAATTCATAAGGGCATGTTTCGGGTCAGTAATACAGAGCAGTTCAATAAAACACACGCAATAGTGTAAAACAAATATCATACATGATTGAATTGATATATTTTCTATATATTCCATTTACAGCGACCATTCCGTGGGATATATGACGGACTAGACTGTAAAAATGGTGTTTTCAACAGCTAAATTTTTTTTTTTTTTTTAGAATTGATGCATTATACTGTTGGGGTAAGTTCCGTGTCTGAGGTGGCCACACCCATTCCAGGGGCCTTGTTCGATAGCTAAGGGGGTGTGTGTACACACACTGACCTCCCCCTCATTCGCGTCCAGGACAAGCTCTCTAGTTCACTTACATTGGTTTTTGCATGATGAATATTGTGAACAATAGAGGTAGGATTGACAGTACGATACAAGTCCCGCCTACTCGACGTTGAGTGAGGAATATATTTCACTTCATATTCATCATCAAGGTCGTTGAATATCAAGACCTCTCATAACATACCCGGATGTGTGGTTGGTATGACTGAAGCGATAGTTGCGCGACGCGAGCAAAAGGATCGTCCTACCTATTAGAGAGAGAGAGAGAGAGAGAGAGAGAGAGAGAGAGAGAGAGAGAGAGAGAGAGAGAGAGAGAGAGAGAGAGAGGAGGTTGTTGCTGCCAAGTTCCACCATAGTCAAAGTCTCACCGGTCGTGTCGTCAACACCCAACGACAGTTGTATTATACACCAGTTGTATTATACACAGCTTCGACTTTTAAGTCCTACACCTCCATTGAACCACGACTCGCAACCATACAGTATATACTGGATATGAGAGAGCTACATCAAAAAGCCTCTTCTCCCAACATGGAATGGTGCTACATCGTTGTTTTTTTTATCAATGAGAGATTGCAGATATCAAGATGTGGCACATCTTGATCTGGGTATGATGGACCTTGATAAAAGCGGATGTTGGACCATCTGCGATGAATGGGCTTCCATAAGTATATGTACCGGTCAAATGGTTCCACTCTCAGTCCTTACACATGCATTGCATCATCCTCCTCCTTCTCACTACCATTAATTAAAAGATAACAAACCCAATTTTTCTTTGTAATAACGTTCATGCCTTGGGCGGTACAAACACAATGTAGCAAAGAAATCTTTGGCAGTGCTAGTATCACTGGATATGGCTTATAGAACAGTCTCGTCCATTGAGATCGACTCTGTATGTCGTCGCGCCTTGAAGAAAAAGCTGCTCCATGGTTTGGTTTAGTTAACCATACAAAGTCGTTCACGAACACAACGAATAGAAGGCAGGTTGTAGGGGAACCCTGGCGCACGCGCCGTGACAGTCACGAACGCTCTACCTATAAGGCAATTCGTTATTTTGTACGTAGCGAACGTACTCATCAACCATGTAGCACCACGACCCTTTAGGATTTTTGAAATAACATCGATCATGTAACCTCATCATCGTAAGCTTGAGAAAAGTTTGGGAAAGTAGCAAATAGTTTTAAACTTTTTTCAGTAGCAAATAGTTTTAAACTTTTTTCAGTAGCAAATAGTTTCAAACTTTTTTCAGTAGCGAATAGTTTTAAACTTTTTTCTTTCTGGCGACATCAATCATGAGTAGCAATTGCCAATAGCTGTACTACTACTCCAAGCATCCACGCCCCGTTTGGCTGTCCACTTGTTCTCGAAATGGACGAAACCAAGTTACATAATTATCTATTTATTATAGTAATAACCCTGATGATTTAAGACACCAGTGACCGTGTACCTCGCTTGAATACGGTAAACAATATGGCTGTCATCCAAGAGGACGGGTATATATTGACATAAAAGACATTGTTTACATTAAAGACATTGTTTATAAAAGTGTCGTTATGATTATGACCCGGGTGGCTAGCGACGCCTTCAGTACACGCCTTGAGGGACGCCGCCGTCAGGAAACACATGCCCTTCACCTTCCTCAACTGATCCCAACCTGATCCCACACCTCATGTGGGGTTAATGGGGTCATCTGATAGTGGGATGTAAACGTTTGGAATCCCTTTCATCAAGTGTTAGGGGGTTGATATTTTTAGGATTACAAACTTCCTCAAAATGTACTTTAAAATCTCTTGGAGAGGCCAGGGTGTGGATGGAATCGTGGCTTAACCTCACGGCACCAATTGACACCCCTCGCCGTACCTGAGCTCCGTCAGTATTCGCCCAGCAAGCGTTCTCATCTACTCAGGGGCAGTGATGGGGTCGGGGCTTTGCACTGTGGTCCTGCTGGTCGCAGGATTTCTCATATGTAACACGTTACCTATACACGGCTAGACGTCAAACGTCACAAGGGCGTCACGCCCGCTCAGCACTTCGAGGCACATAACTAGATTGACGTCACCAGATTTGATAGGTTTTCTAATTGGATTATTCTTATTCTGGCATCCGTAAAACACCAGCTTGATCACCCAGACGAGCGGCGCGATGGGAAAGAGAGTCCGAATTAACTGACTTGAGATTGAAATGTAATGGCTATATCGGTGTGTGTTAGATAGGGAAGAGAGTCTAGATTAACTAATGGAGTTTGCAGTGTAATAGGTATATGGGCGGCGTGGTGAGATGGCAGGCATTTCCAAATCCAAAACCGTGGACGCATTTAACCATATCCCTTGAGAGATAGTAAATATGTCTCATTCAGATGTCCCCCCCATCACCATTCTCTGCCTTGCCGACATGTTGATTTGCCGAGGTAATGATTGCCACATACACAAGCATTATTTGCCAATACTAATCGTTCGTCAATATTTGCCAATACTAATCGTTCGTCAATACACATAAACAGTAATGTTTTAGCATGGTCGTTTGGGATCAGGTACGCGAGGAAAAGAAAAATTCTGCAATCACACACGAGTTAAAAAGAAATCACACTAATACAGCTGCCGAATCGGATATTAACATCACCTAAAATAGCGCAACCATTACTGAAGTCTGTTGACATATGCACATAAGAGTTTTGAGACGAATTCGTTGAAGCCAGAGGACGTGTGGCCAAGGTGCCCCTCCATGCGAGGGTAACAAGAGAGGACACAACATCATGGAGTCAAAAGGTGGGTTTTCGAGAGTGTCACGGGCACCGTGTCGCCGGAGGACGGAGAATACGAGTCGAGGAAACGAAGTCCCACACGACCTTCAGAAATGTATTGCCACGACGAGTTCGTAGTCGTCCAGGCATCGACGAAGGACGACGCATCCTGTAACACTAGACGACACACGACTGCCCAGGGAAGGTGTGTGTGTGTGTGTTTATGTGTGTGTGTGTGTGTATGTGTGTGTGTGTGTGTGTGTGTGTGTGTGTGTGATGGGGGTTTAAGGTGTATGTGGGAAGGGTGTGTGTGTGTGTGTGTGTGTGTGATGGTGGTTTAAGATTATGTAGAGGGTGCGGGAAGGGTGGGTGTGTGTGTGTGTGTGTGTGTGTGTGTGTGTGTGTGTGTGTGTGTGTGTGATGGGGGTTTAAGGCGTATGTAGGGGTGTAGGAAGGGTGTGTGTGGGAGAAAAGGGCATGTGTGTGGGTAAGTGAAGAGTCTGTGTGTGTGTGTGTGTGTGTGTGTGTGTGTGTGTGTGTGTGTGTAGGTGTGTACACCCGGATCCAAAGGACCAATCAGAGCCAACCCGCTGTATAAAGTACGCTAGGAGTCAAGTCCCTGGACGACTGTTGCAGCCAAGTTCCTCCGTGGTTGGAGGTGCGCGGGTCCGCCCCCTCCTGACGGAAACAGGAGATGGGGGGAGTTATACAGGCGGGCGACCAGCGGTAAAAAAGGAAATCATGGAAGGCTTCACCGAAGACGTATATAATGACCCAGGAGAGAGGGAGGGAGGGTAGTGGTGGGTGGGAGGCTGGCTGCTGGAGGAGGGAAGAAGGGGGGGGAAAAGAAGACGAGGGATGGGTGAAGAGGGATGGGCAAGATGGGGAATCCATTGCTCAACTGGAAATTTTGCGACCGTAGGAAAAAAGGAGAAGATATATAAAGTCTTCGTGTGTGTGTGTATATATATATATTTTTTTTTTTTATACTTTGTCGCTGTCTCCCGCGTTTGCGAGGTAGCGCAAGGAAACAGACGAAAGAAATGGCCCAACCCCCCCCCCCATACACATGTATATACATACGTCCACACACGCAAATATACATACCTACACAGCTCTCCATGGTTTACCCCAGACGCTTCACATGCCTTGATTCAATCCACTGACAGCACGTCAACCCCGGTATACCACATCGCTCCAATTCACTCTATTCCTTGCCCTCCTTTCACCCTCCTGCATGTTCAGGCCCCGATCACACAAAATCTTTTTCACTCCATC
This sequence comes from Panulirus ornatus, assembly GCF_036320965.1. NCBI lineage: Eukaryota > Metazoa > Arthropoda > Malacostraca > Decapoda > Palinuridae > Panulirus > Panulirus ornatus. The sequence goes on along the minus strand of NC_092226.1, from coordinate 9,021,606 downwards.
TTTCCACCTCCAATTTGGTCTCCCTCTTCTCCTTGCTCCCTCCACCTCCGACACATATATCCTCTTGGTCAATCTTTCCTCACTCATCCTCTCCATGTGCCCAAACCACTTCAAAACACCCTCTTCTGCTCTCTCAACCACGCTCTTTTTATTTCCACACATCTCTCTTACCCTTACGTTACTCACTCGATCAAACCACCTCACACCACACATTGTCCTCAAACATCTCATTTCCAGCACATCCATCCTCCTGCGCACAACTCTATCCATAGCCCACGCCTCGCAACCATACAACATTGTTGGAACCACTATTCCTTCAAACATACCCATTTTTGCTTTCCGAGATAATGTTCTCGACTTCCACACATTCTTCAAGGCCCCCAGAATTTTCGCCCCCTCCCCCACCCTATGATCCACTTCCGCTTCCATGGTTCCATCCGCTGCCAGATCCACTCCCAGATATCTAAAACACTTCACTTTAAATATATATATATATATATATATATATATATATATATATATATATATATATATATATATATATATATATATATATATATATGGGATTTAAGGTAAGTCGTGGATGGTATATCTATCTATATGTAATGATCAGAGGAAGACTTAGGAGGATATGGGATAGACTGAATAGCGACCCTGTGAATGGGGGAAATGGTTGTATTCCCTGGACGACAAAATTTTATTCTCCCCCCCAAAAAAAGAAATAAAATGGTGAATATAAGTTCAATTCCATTGGTTATATAAGTCCTGGAACCTGTAAATGGGGGGAGAAGCGTTCATAGAGAGATGTTAGTTTCTGGGTATGAATGACAAAAGTTGTGAGTGGCGGAGGGGGAAAATGTGTGTTTTCAATTGAGGTTGTAATACTATGGAAATCTGTACAAAACTGATAATGCCGTCGTATATATATATATATGTATATATGATGTATACATGATGTGATGATGTGACGAAATGAAAGACAAATGACGTAAAGAGTGTGAGGCATTTTCATGCGAGACATTTTCGTGAGACATTTTTGTGTAAGGCACTTTCGTGCGACGCATTTTCGTGTTAGGCATTTTCGTGGGAGACATTTTTGTGACATTTTCGTGTACGGCATTTTCGTGTGCATAAACTCCATAGTCCTTTAAATATCTGATTCACTACAAACACGAATGACACCTTAGTCTGCGGTATGAACAATCTAATGATTTTGAAAATTTCTGGTAAAAACCAATATGCTTGATTAGTATTCATATATTTGTTTATTTAAAGAATATATTTTATCTTTCTCGTATTTAAGTATCTGGTGTTTTATTGTTTGTGTGGCTATGGATTGTGTTAATAGCTGGAGGGCGAACTACTCGTTACGGGTCAGCATCGTTACCTGCTTTCCATTTTCCCTTTTAATTCCGTGTTATAATGCTGTAAATTCTTCCTTTGATCCATTTTTATTACCTTCCAGTTTGACCCTCGGGTCAGATATTTTTGTTTTTTAACTCTGACAAAAATGATAATGGACTTCAACTTGCAATAGAAAAGGCGAAAGTGATCGAAAATGTTGACATATGATTGATATTTGACATAGAAAACGCTCTGCTCATGGATTCAATGAGAAATTCGTGAATATTAGAGAGACACTCTTTCAGAATTTATTATTACTCCTTAGAACAAAACTCCTTTTTTTGAAAAATTAGGATCTGAAAATAATCAGTTGATGTAACATGAAATTGTGATAAAAAGAAAATGTTATCGAATGGATAAACGAGTGAAGTGATATAGACAATAAGACTTATTGTGTCACGTCGAAAGCATGGAAACTTTCTGCGAATAAAATGCACTTCCATGGGATAAGGTATAAAGCAAACTACCTAAGTTTACCCTACGTTTTGTAGAAAACGGATTAGAGGGGCGGGAGCAGGTGACTGGAAATCCTCTCCTTCTTTATTACTTTCCAAAAGAAGGAAGATAACAATGAGCCAAGCTACGTCATTTTATTTCCCCTCTAAAGCTCGCTCGGTCATCTATTCTTGATACTACCTCTCTCAAGTGGGAAGTGGCGAACATGCATGAAAGAAAATGGGTCAGAAAACGCACTTCCCCACCTCAGCTCCCCTTCGTGAATGATTTTCATCTCTTTGTCAGGTGTTGCATGTGATAACGACCTATCACGGTGAGTTCATACGAGAGACCTTTATAAATAAAGTGTTAGGTCAGTCAAGTGATCGATAATCAAAGATTTCGAACGAAGTTATGTTGGTTTCAAAGGAAGATATACAGTCATACATTTAGTTTCTCCGGTATAAAGTACATCTTTATCGAGGGTATATTAATGATATATAACGCGTATATATACAATATGCTCATGTTTGTGGTTTTTAGTTTAATTACTTTTATTGAGTTAAAGTAATTCGTTGTGGTGCTAACACACCGATATCCCATTTCTTGGAAAAATTTACACGAGTGTCCCCTGTCGCTTCTGTATAAGGAAAACGAACTATAACAGCCGGGAAGAAAATGGGAGTGAAGTGTACCACTCTACGGTGGTAGAGAGCCTTGATAATTTTCTCTCTTTCTTTTTCTCTCCATTCTCTCTCCTATTTGCGTAGAAGAGACTAGAGACAGATGAAGGAAAAACCATCCTACGTAGTGAGAGGACACGAGGAGAGGATATATCATAGGACACTTAGGGAGGGGACGCCATCGAGAGGGGTCCCGCTAAAGGTTAGCAAGGAAAGGACATAAGGAGAGGACAACCATCCCTGGCAGGAGATATAACGAGGAAATCTACGAAAGACAACACAGTGAAACATTAACAATACAGGAGAGGAAGGTGAGGACAAAAATAAAAGGACTAGGGAGTGGACGGAGAGGATACGAAAAGAGGGCATAGGGAGAAGACATGAGAGGAAGACTTAGGGAGAGGAAGGAGAAGACAGGAAAAGAGGGTTTAAGGGCAGGATTGTGAAGATACGAGAAGAGGATATAGGGAGAAGACGTGAGAAGAAAACTTAGGGAGAGGACGGAGATGACGCGAGAAGAGAATTTAGGGAAAGGACGGAGAGGACAGGAGAAGAACACTTAAGAAAGGGAGGGAGAGGACGGAATAGACACGAGAAGAGGATATAGGAAGAGGACACGAGAAGAGGACATTAGGGAGAGGACATCATGAAGAAAACCCAAGAGAGGAAACCAGTGAAGGAAAGAATGGGAGGAGACGTAAGGAGAAGACTGTCCTGGGACGAGAACCCCAAAGAGAAGCGATGGGGAAGGTGGAAACAATGAAGCGGAAAATAAATATGGCTATTTCAGATGTTAAGGAAGGTGTTTAAAAAGCACTGGAGTGGAAACGGAAAGAAGGTGATGATAAATGATGCTTGGGTGACTTGACTTCTTCAGGGATGTGATGAATAGTAGGGTGAGGCAGGGGGAATGGAAGGCAAGGGGTGAAGCAGGGGTGAAAATCCTGGCTGTGGGGCGAATGGTAGGATGAGAATCGCTGGCGAAGGGTGATTAGGTGGAAGGGGAGAGAGATAGAGTGTATGGGGAGAGTAAATCCAAACAAGAATCGTGGTAGGGTTGTCGATGGTGGTATGGGGTGAGCTGTGTTGGTAGGGTGGACTGGTGGTGGTTGGGTGAAGTGTAGTGGTAGGGTGATCTGTGGTGGTAGGATGAAGTGTAGTGGTAGGGTGAACGGTGGTGGTAGGATGATCTGAAGTGATAAGGGTGGACTGTAGTGTGGGATTGAGTCTAGTGGTAGGGTGATGTGTGGTGGTAGGTTGAACTGCAGTGTATGGTTGAGTCTTTAGTGGTAGGGTGATGTGTGGTGGTAGGTTGAATTGTAGTGTAGGGTTGAGTCTTTAGTGGTAGGGTGATCTGTGGTGGTAGGTTGAATTGTAGTGTAGGGTTGAGTCTTTAGTGGTAGGGTGATATGTGGTGGTAGGTTGAAGTGTAGTGGTAGGGTGAAGTGTAGTGGTAGGGTGAGCTGTGATAGTAGGGTGAGATTTAGTGGTAGGGTGAGCTGTAATGGTAGTAGGATGACCAGTTATCAAAGAATGATTAAGGGTGACAATACCACTGTATATAGGGCGTGTGTGTTGGGGGGGGGGGGGTGGTTATTCATCAGCAAATTGAATATATTGAATTAACAATAGAACAGTACATATAGGGTGTGTATTTCTTTTTATTAAGTTGGGGGGGGGGGGGAGCTGCAGAAACGGACAGAGGTCCACATCGAGGCCGGGCCTTATGTGTAATATGGAAAAGGATTATTAAAGGGACAAAATACGAGACAAGGGAAAGCTGTTAATATCAATAGGATAGGGTCAGGGTAGACAGTATAGGGGAGTGATAGCTGTGGAGGTCGTGATGTATATGTCAGACTAGACAGGGCTGGCGAATGGAAACTTGATGGAAATAGTAATGATGACAATGATCATGATGAAATGATAATTATAATAATAATGATAATGATAATAATGATAATAATAATAATAATAACAATGATAATAACATTAATGCAAATGATGATGATAACAATAATGATAATAGTAAATGAAAATGATAATAGTAATAATAATAATCATAATGAGAATGATAATGATAATAGTAAATGAAAATGTTAACAGTAGTAATTATACTGATAATGATAATAGTGATAATAATAATGATAATGATAATAATATGATAGTAATAATGATAATAATAATAATAATAATAATAATAATAATAATAATAATAATAATAATAATAATAACGAGAGAACGGGTAAATGGGAGACCAAATTGAAGGTGGAAGGATAGAGTGAAAAAGATTTTGAGCGATCGTGGCCTGAACACACAGGAGGGTGAAAGGCTTGCAAGGAATAGAGTGAATTGGAACGGTGTGGTATACCGGGTCGACGTGCTGTCACTGGATTGAATCATGGCATGTGAAGCGTCTGAGGTAAACCGTGGAAAGTTTTGTGGGGCCTGGATGTGGAAAGGGAGCTGTGGTTTCGGTGCACTACACATGACAGCTAGAGACTGTGTGTAAACGAATTTGGCCTTTGTTATCTTTTCCTAGCGCTACTTCGCGCGCGCGCGCGGGGTGAGGGGGGTGAAATTTCGTGTGTGGCAGGGTGGCGACGAAATGGATCAGGGCAGCAAGTATGAATATGCACGTATGTGTCTGTTTCCTTGCGCTACCGCGCTAACGTGGGAGACAGCGACTAAGTATGATATAAATAGATAATAATAACGAATGGTGGAAATCAGCGTGAACTATAATGTTAACAAAAACGGCGGCGAGAGAAGCTAGACCCGACATTGACAAAACAGGAAGAGGAAGTAGTTGAACATCGTGTGAGGAAAATATGTGGTGTCAAGAGCTTAAAATGTTCATACTGGACGCACTGTCTGGTTTCCTATGACTTTACTTTGCGAGTCGATCTTCTGTCTTATCAATATAAGGCGTGTGACATGATGCCAAGGGCCTGGCGTGATAACAGGCAATGATGAAGAAGACCTCAGAGTGATGTAGGACAGATTGTATATTGATAGACTCGTATTTGTTGTAGAAATTAGCATGAGTGGGTTTTAACTGCTCACAACGCTCTGGCTGTATGAGTCGCACAAAGGCTAATATACAGAAGGCTAGAACTCATGAGGCTCAAACATGTTGTAGATGGTCCTTTTCATCTCGGGTAAACACATCACAGCAGTGAGTTCAGGGATGTGTAAACATATGAGGTTGGGGTTGAGGGTAGGAGGAAAAAGTTAATTGAACCCATGAGTGTGACGCCACGGCGTTCGACCCAGCCTGGCTATCTAGACGAGGAAAGCTATAGTGAAGCACGGAGTTATGAGACGAGGGAATGCTGGGTAGAGCCAGAGGGTAGATAGATATGTGTATATATACACTGAAGAGAGTAGACGTGCGAGGGGGAAAGAGGGAATTTGGGAGGAAGTTTAATCTCGGCAATATGAAATACCAAGCGTGTTTAATAGGGAGAGTATGGCGGAGAGTGGATATATATATATATATATATATATATATATATATATATATATATATATATATATATATATATATATATATATATGTATATATATATATATATATATATATATATATATATATACTCTCATCTTTATCGAGTGAGTGAACTGGGTTTATATAGGGTGTTTGCAGGTATGTAGAGCATTTTGTGAGAGAGAGAGAGAGAGAGAGAGAGAGAGAGAGAGAGAGAGAGAGAGAGAGAGAGAGAGAGAGAGAGTGGTACGCACTGTGTACATTGGAAGAAGATAATGTAGGTAAACGTATATAGGCTGTACGTCATTACATGGGTAAGTAGTCATGTGAAATGTTCGGATTATATATATATATATATCCAGTGTGGTGTGGTCGGTCCCTAGCATCAGTCACTGCGCATACAGCAAAGTCATCCCAGGTCAGTGTAAAATATTTCCTAAATATATTTCTTTCTCTCCTCCTCCTCATTCCTCCCCATTCCTCCCTGCTTCAGTTTTCTCCCTGGCCTTTTCCCATTTTCTCTCTTCACACACACACAAAAAAAAAATTTATCTGCATTCTTGCATTTGCATATCGAAGGAGATGGATACTTCGGCCGAGCTGGTTAATAGGATAGATAAGGTGGGAAATATGAAAGGCTCGTTTCTTATCACCGCTGCCGTGGAAGGGGACGGATATATTTTAAGGGGGGGGGAACGAAACAGACAAGGAATTCAATTTATTAGCAAGTTGGGTTTTTTTTTTTTTCAAGGCACCAAGCGTGGAGGAGAAAAAAAAGGTATAGACATATCAGTAGGAGATGAAGTGAGGAATGGGAAGTGTATTTTGTCTGAGCAGGACAAAATGAGTGGGGATGGGATGGGAAGTGATTCGGGAGTGTGGGGATGGGATGGGAAGTGATTCGGAAGTGTGGGGAAGGGATGGGAGGTGATTCGGGAGTGTGGGGGAGGGATGGGAAGTGATTCGGGAGTGTGGGGGAGGGATGGGAAGTGATTCGGGAGTGTGGGGAAGGGATGGGAGGTGATTCGGGAGTGTGGAGGAGGGATGGGAGGTGATTCGGGAATGTGGGGGAGGGATGGGGAGTGTGGGGGAGGGATGGGAAGTGATTCGGGAGTGTGGGGAAGGGATGGGAGGTGCTTCGGGAGTGTGGGGGAGGGATTGGAGGTGATTCGGGAGTGTGGGGGTGGGATGGGAAGTGATTCGGGAGTGTGGGGGAGGGATGGGAGGTGATTCGGGAGTGTGGGGAAGGGATGGGAGGTGATTCAGGAGTGTGGGGAAGGGATGGGAGGTGATTCGGGAGTGTGGGGGAGGGATGGGAGGTGATTCGGGAGTGTGGGGGAGGGATTGGAGGTGATTCGGGAGTGTGGGGGAGGGATGGGAGGTGATTCTTTCCTTTGGAAATGATTTGGCCAATGTCTCACGAGAATTGGCGGGACAAGTTTGGTCTTTGTGTGTGTGTGTGTGTGTGTGTGTGTGTGCAGAATGTTGTGAACAGTATTTTTCCCCCATGGTATGTGTGGGTTCGATGGATTTTCTATACAAGCCCAATAACAAAATTCTGAAACTGACTGATTTTAGAGTCAAGGAATCTAGTCAAATTAATTGTACTTACTGATTCAGCATATGATTAATTCTATCTTTTCAAAACATTGTTGGTGGGATAGTATTAGTCAGAGCTTGAATATATATATATATATATATATATATATATATATATATATATATATATATATATATATATATATATATATGTATATACATGTGTGTGTGTGTGTTATTTTCTTAATTTTTCACATAACTCATATCCTAATTAACCTAATGTGACTCAAAACCAGTCTACCTTAATTACAAGGAAATTACGATAATTATATTTTGATTCTTGTTATTTGGGAAAATAATAGGGGAAGACAGGCTGTAATTGTACTGTACATGTAACTAATGAGAACCAATGATTCGTAACCTTTTCCCATACACTTTGAACAATCCATGATTGTCCATGAAGTTCCAAACTTCCTTCTGAACAATGAACTAACTTCATAAACATTTGTATTTGAATAGTTCTAAACGCCCGAAAATTATCAGATTTGAAGAAATTTTGTTTCTCTTCTTCCACAGGTACGTGAGCCTGAGGTAGGAGTTCCCTGGAGGGACATTGCAGTAAATTCCGGGTTGTAAGGCGGCGACGTTAACGAGAATAAGTAAGGTTTGTGTGGCTTAAAAGTTTGGAGTATTTCTTTCTCATTCTCTTTCTTCTATTTTTCTCCTCCTCTGTTCGTCTGTGATTCTGTGCTCGCGTCTGTGTTAAGGCAATTTAGATTCCACGAACATCGCTTGCTACACTCTCTCTCTCTCTCTCTCTCTCTCTCTCTCTCTCTCTCTCTCTCTCTCTCTCTCTCTCTCTCTCTCTCTCTCTCTCTCTCTCTCTCTCAATATTGCACCAGCACCCCCTCTCCTGAGAGAGAGAGAGAGAGAGAGAGAGAGAGAGAGAGAGAGAGAGAGAGAGAGAGGGGGGGGGTCTTTAGTGACACCACAAGACCCCCCCTTTTCCCACCAGGAGCTCCTACAGTAAGTACAAGGCTTCCCTACACGCGCAACCAGAGACAAGATGGACTCCTTTGAGGCGAGGAGGTCTATGAGCACTGTGCTCTGTTTTGGGAACTGATGAAGACACAGCCCCACTGCAGATGACTTTTCATTCGCGGTGTAGCGTTCCGGGGGCACCTATCTTTCATGTGTAGAGAGAGAGAGAGAGAGAGAGAGAGAGAGAGAGAGAGAGAGAGAGAGAGAGAGAGAGAGAGAGAGAGAGTCCATAACAATCCTCAATTCAAGAAAGGCCTCAGGTAAGGATAGATACTAAGAGAAGACGTGAATGAATGTGGCTCCTCCGTCAGGGATGAGGATAGGTGATGTACTGAAAACGAGACGCGAAAGAGAACGCTCAGCGAGGAGAGTGTACTATACGATATCCCGTGTAGTGGATGCCCGGCCATACACTATGGAAAAGCTGAGCGATGTATGACCGCCAGAAATTCATGTGCTAAGTGATCTTCGATTCGGTTTTACACAAAGGGCGCACCGTGGACAGTGTTCCACCCACAGACATTCTAAATTATTTTGAAATTCCCATGACGGAAACGAACCAAGTTTATCGGTTCCTGATTGTGAAACAGCTTAGATAGGAGCATTCGAGCCAGGCAACTGTGGCACTAATGGCATTCCACTTTCGGATCGTTTTCGTAAAGGAGTTGCTTAAATTGTTCTAGAAAATGTAGGAACGGCAACATTGAGAGAAAATGGCCATAAGGAAGAAATGACCAACGGAAAACGGAAGGCAGATGTATGATCAGGTTTTTACTTCTATATGTCATTGCCGATGTGATGTAATGTGACCTGAAGCAATGAGACATAGAGAACTGTGCCCTGAACCACTGAAATATGGAATCGTCAGCCAGAAAAATATCTTTCGACTCGTTGCCTGTTTTCACGAACATCTTGCGTTGTAATGTTGATTCGTCGCATATAATTCCTTCTATACGAGCTAGTATAGGATCTTGGTATATCGGGTTTCATATAATGTACCTTATTTGTTTTCTTTTCACTTAATGTCTTTGACTTTCACGTTGATTAATAAGGGCATCCTAAGTTTTCTACGTGTGTCCCATATACTGAACATTATCAGATATATTTTCTTTGACTTCATCTTTTTTTTTTTTCCACTCAAATGCTATACATGTTTAAATTTTACATTCAATTATCGAACATGTTTCATTCGGTCCTCTGACATTTTTATATATGATTTAATATGTTTCAAAGTTCTGAATTTTATTTATTCGTAGCTGGTGTTGAGTTAGATCCAGTAGAGGGGGGCCCGAAATATTCAGTTGAACTACACACACACACACACACGCACACACACGATTGAAAAAATGTAATTACCATGGGAGCCCTGGCTCTACCTGCTTTTGATAAACGTATTTTTAATATACAATGTAATGCAATAGATATATAGATATATATGGATATTTCCGATACCAAAGGGGAAAAAGGAAATTATTATTGGCTTGCATATTTCGTAAAACAATGGAACACAGCTTTAAGTAAAAAGGTTATGGAAAAAAAAAAAAGATATATATTAGGGAAGAGCAGTGTGGTTTCAGAAGTGGTAGAGGATGTGTGGATCAGGTGTTTGCTTTGAAGAATGAATATGAGAAATACTTAGAAAAGCAAATGGATTTGTATGTAGCATTTATGGATCTGGAGAAGGCATATGATAGAGTTGATAGAGATGCTCTGTGGAAGGTATTAAGAATATATGGTGTGGGAGGCAAGTTGTTAGAAGCAGTGAAAAGTTTTTATCGAGGATGTAAGGCATGTGTACGTGTAGGAAGAGAGGAAAGTGATTGGTTCTCAGTGAATGTAGGTTTGCGGCAGGGGTGTGTGATGTCTCCATGGTTGTTTAATTTGTTTATGGATGGGGTTGTTAGGGAGGTGAATGCAAGAGTTTTGGAAAGGGGCAAGTATGAAGTCTGTTGTGGATGAGAGAGCTTGGGAAGTGAGTCAGTTGTTGTTCGCTGATGATACACCGCTGGTGGCTGATTCATGTGAGAAACTGCAGAAGCTGGTGACTGAGTTTGGTAAAGTGTGTGAAAGAAGAAAGTTAAGGGTAAATGTGAATAAGAGCAAGGTTATTAGGTACAGTAGGGTTGAGGGTCAAGTCAATTGGGAAGTAAGTTTGAATGGAGAAAAACTGGAGGAAGTAAAGTGTTTTAGATATCTGGGAGTGGATCTGGCAGCGGATAGAACCATGGAAGCGGAAGTGGATCATAGGGTGGGGGAGGGGGCGAAAATCCTGGGAGCCTTGAAGAATGTGTGGAAGTCGAGAACATTATCTCGGAAAGCAAAAATGGGTATGTTTGAAGGAATAGTGGTTCCAACAGTGTTGTATGGTTGCGAGGCGTGGGCTATGGATAGAGTTGTGCGCAGGAGGGTGGATGTGCTGGAAATGAGATGTTTGAGGACAATGTGTGGTGTGAGGTGGTTTGATCTAGTAAGTAACGTAAGGGTAAGAGAGATGTGTGGAAATAAAAAGAGCGTGGTTGAGAGAGCAGAAGAGGGTGTTTTGAAATGGTTTGGGCACATGGAGAGAATGAGTGAGGTGAGATTGACGAAGAGGATATATGTGTCGGAGGTGGAGGGAACGAGGAGAAGTGGGAGACCAAATTGGAGGTGGAAAGATGGAGTGAAAAAGATTTTGTGTGATCGGGGCCTGAACATGCAGGAGGGTGAAAGGAGGGCAAGGAATAGAGTGAATTGGATCGATGTGGTATACCGGGGTTGACGTGCTGTCAGTGGATTGAATCAGGGCATGTGAAGCGTCTGGGGTAAACCATGGAAAGCTGTGTAGGTATGTATATTTGCGTGTGTGGACGTGTATGTATATACATGTGTATGGGGGTGGGTTGGGCCATTTCTTTCGTCTGTTTCCTTGCGCTACCTCGCAAACGCGGGAGACAGCGACAAAAAAAAAAGAAAAAAAAGAAAATATATATATATATATATATATATATATATATATATATATATATATATATATATATATATAGTAATTGATTGAGCGTGGATGGTAAGTCTATTTGGGTCAATCATTGTGAGCTATGAGCGAGAGGACCAGACGATGGATGAATGGTTAATATATACATAGGGATTTGAACTGATGATTGGATGGTCTGGGATAATCTGATATGGAGGGGATTAGAGAGAATGGTAAGCACGCAGGTAAGGTAGGAAGAAGACGTGGAGGATTAAATAGATCGATAGATAGTTGAATAGACACATGGACCAGAAGAATAGTGGGTGTGGTCTGTGTGATTGTAGGGTTTATATGTTTGTCTCATTTATGAAAGTGAATTGCTGCTGCTTCATGAGTCGAAAGGTTATGAAACGTATTGACTCAAGTTTCGAGCTTTGAGTCGAGACAACACCCATGCATTAGAGACATTTTTAGATTATGTATACAGTGATCATGTACAACCCCACTGAAAATTCCACACACAAACACACACACACGCTCGGTGTTGGACAGCAGGAACCAAGTGTGATGTTGGGATTTGAATAACTTTGTTAAGTACTGGCACCTGATGAGGTGGATGTCTCCACAAAACATATCGTGTCACATGTATAGAAAAATTACATGTTAAATGAAATTGTATGAACTCCAACTGAAGTGCGATTTCATCTTCATACCATCATCATGGACAAGTGTGATCATTATACATATATATATAAAAGTGAAAAAGTTTGTCAGGGCTCCACAGGTGTTTGTAGAGTTGACTTTTAAAGGTAGAAAGATTTTAGGACGAAGGAAAAGACGAAGGACGGGAAAGGGTTCAACAGGTCCAACTATCGAGGAAAAATGAAAGAAGGTACCATAGGATTTTAAGGGTTTTGATATTCTAAACTTGGACCACAGAGGGAATTGAATCCTCTAAAGTAGCACCACAAAGGGGGGTTCAGTAGTCTGAACTAAGACCACTAAAGGGATTCAATCCTCTAAGCTAAGACCACGAAAGGGATTCAATCCTCTAAACTAAGACCACGAAAAGGGCTTTAATCCCATATAGGAGACGAGATAATCTATTACCTTTTCCAGTCCAACTGACATAAATCCACTCGTGCTTAGAAAATATATACAATTATACAACAAAGTTTGATATTACAGCAGTTTGGAAACGAGAAATTAGTGAAAGAGCTGTGTGACGTGGCCATTTCCTCTTCATTTCCAGGAAACATCTGATTTCATAAGAAACATATTGGCATCCATTAGACAAAAATCTCTTGCGTCACATCATACATGGCATTTTTAATTAAATGCGTTCCGTCAGGATTTTTATATCCTCCGTGAAACGAGCCGGGTCAGTGGAGCGTGAGATGTTTGATACGGCGTCGTCTTTGAGCTGTTACCGTTAAAAGAAATGTCGAAGATTCTGACGTACAGGAGAAAGCATTTCGTGGATGGATGGCCTGCCTGGTCTAATACAGAATAATCACCGGTGCTAGTCAATGTGAGAATTACGCGAGTTGATGAAGGGTGGATATATATATGATATGATATGCCTCAGGTAAGGTAAGGTCCGTGTGTACAGGTAAAAAAAAGTACACAGGATTTTCACATCTAAATGTATTCATGAATACTCTACTCAGCTACACACACACGCACACACACACACACACACACACACACACACATGCACACACAAAGTCACACCAATTTTCTCTCTCTCTCTCTCTCTCTCTCTCTCTCTCTCTCTCTCTCTCTCTCTCTCTCTCTCTCTCTCATTCTTACAATACTCAAACTACTTTCTTACCAGTAGAGACAGCATCCCCCCCAAAAAATATGAAAGTATAGCTTCGACATTCGTCATAATTTATAGTCTTGTGCTTCGTTATATTCAAGACGCATTGCTATATAACACATGGCGTAACTTTTAAGATTTTTTTTTTTTCATAAACTAGATTAACACTGGCTAAGGAAGCTCCTAATTAGCCCTATACGCATTTTATATTTGATCTGTAAACAGGAAAATATTTGTAGAGAGTCTTGTATTAAGGTGATATGATGGTGGTAATTAGTAATGATAACGTGACAGATGTATGAATAAATGATTTATTGATTACTCTGGTGATAAATGATACTAACGCTTCCGTTATGGTAGTGGTGTAGTAAGGTACAGTTCTGTGACAGATTTAGAACTAGATATGAGTGGATGGGCCATTCTTCGTCTGTTTCCTGACGCTACCTCGCTGACGCGGGAACCAGCGATTAAGTAAGATTATATATATATATATATATATATATATATATATATATATATATATATATATATATATATATATATATATATACTCTTTTCCTAAGTCGAGTGCGCAGTTCATCGACCAACCCCTATGGGAAGATGAGCAGTTGGGTTGACTGTGAACCGACTGCCTTAACTATGATTCGAACTTATGTCCTCGAACCCTGTACGACCCCTGAACGCGTCATGGTCAGCAAGGCTAACTGCTACACCTCAGAGGCGCGCATAACTTAACGGCAGTTCTCAGAATGGTAAAAAACTTGGAAGACTAAAATGATATAAAGGAACATTGCACATTATCGGAAAACATTATCGAAGGCAAGGTTCTCCATGGCAGTAATACTGCTGACTCCCATTCATTTGTCTTGACGTGTTAGAAGACCGTTAGATGGATCTGGCACGCTGAAAAGTGCTGATTATAGGCATTAGAAGAGGGAGAATCTGTGTCAGTTCGAGAGAGACAAGAAGATAAAGGATCAGATTCTCATAATCCCGAAATGGTCCTGTCTTTCAATTAAGGTATCTATAGGTTGCGTTGATCAGTTTTAGCGTCACACACTTAGAGCCATATAGTCACCCAGTTGACCTTGGGTTTTACTGTGAGTCAGGGACACTACAGTACGTCTTCTCCTACCAGTAAAAGTAGAATACATCTGAAGCGGACCTACAGTAACGTTATGTGGGTTTGGATTACTTTTTGCTTAACTTTCACTTAAGTAAAAAGTAAATGCTTCCTATAAAGTAAATGCTTCCTTCAGGTTTAAAGTGAATGCTTCCTTCATGATAGATGGTATGGATGCCAATGTACCGAACTTTAACTTTCACGCCAATGTAAAGTAAATGCTTCCTTCATGGTAAGTGGTATGTACACAAACACATGCCCTTGTAAACAGTCACAGACGCTGACGCACACACACACACACACACACACACACACAGAACCATATCACATCGCACACTACGCTCAAATTTCGGCCACAAGAAATGGCCAAATTACCCTTAAGGTAAACGTGCGTTATTTCAGTGGTCTGTATCTTCCCCTCTCATTCCCATCCTTTAAGATGAGTTAGTACCTTGCCAGACCCCCAAATTGCCGACGTAGGGAGAATGGACGAGACCAAATATCGGGCAGGAAGCAGCATTTGCATGTGAAATCATCGCCTTCTCTTGGCACTGGTGAAGACAAGTGATTATAAATGATGATGCAATAGTCTGTCATAAGGAAGTAGAGTGGTGGGTGTTTACTATCAGAAGGGGTTACTAATTTGTAGTGAAGGGTTTATTGTGTAGTCTAGCCATAGAAAAGACAATTGTGTGAAGTGATGGGTGCTTCATGTAGGTTAAAGGTCAGATTAGAAATGTGTATATTTCTAGAATGAAGGGTGTATTGTACGGTCAGAAGTTTGAACAAGAGATTTGTAATTTGAAGTGAAGAGTTTGTTATGCATTCAAAGGTTTAGGTTAGAGAGGGTATTTGAATTTTAAATGCAAGGTTTATTATGCAATCAGAGGTTTGAATTAATAAAGGGTGTATATTTAAGATAAAGAGGACAGTATTATGCAATCAGATCTTTATATATATTGAGATATTTGTAAAAGGTATAATCCTTGTGCGATGGAATTGTAAAAATGGATAAAGGGTCTCACTGAAGTATTTCAGACAGAAATAACTACATTGTTGAAGTGGTTAGGCCAATCGTCTAACAGAGATCATTGAATGCTGTCGGTGTCGTGTTATAATACACCAGTCGAAGGAAAAGATAATGGTTGACCATTTTCTACAGATGGCTAAGATAATCATAAGACAAAACATGCTCGTACTGCGTATATGGCCCTGGTTCAAATATGTGGAATTCTACGACGCGAAGTGAATTTTTTTAAGAAATGGAATGAAAATGTGAAAAAGAATATATATATATATATATATATGGTATGCCAAAGGTCTCAAATTTCAAATTAAGATACGATGTGACTTGAAGACAACAAAATAAAAGATAAGAAAAAAGATGAGACATGTACCTTAAAATGATAGTGAAAGGAAAACTGGAAAATTAAAAATCGTAAAACTTCTTTAATATCTGGGGAGTAACATGAGTGGAGAGGTTTTAAAACTGAATTTAGTGTTTTGCCTTAAAACTTGAAGGAGCGTTGTAGGATACGAAGGACCATTTTAAGGATACCTTTTTAAAGGTTCTTAGAAGACGGAATTGTTTTTTCCCTTTTGTTTACTAGCCAGATGTACGAAGATTCCAGTTACGGCTGTGTAACTCAGCAGTTCACATTCCCTCTTAGTTAAGTCAGATGATACAGCTCAGAGGACTAAGGCAAGGGGTTTCAGAACAAGAGAACGACAACTCTCACGATACATAATAAAGATTTCAAAGGAGTTTTTAAAGAATAGATATTCAGAATGACATTCAGTACTGATCAGTCATGTAGTGAATGGACATACGTGAGTTAGAATACCATCTACTGGGATTTGAACCCATATGGATATAAGCTCCGAGTGCTGGGGAATTCGAACTCACATGCTAAGGTGTTTGACCCTGCATGCTAACGGTTCGACGTCTATACCCGCGAATCTACCTTGTATCCCGAGATTTCGACTCATATACACATACCACAAGCTCAAACTCCAGGGCAAGGGTTTGAAACTTAATTACTATACAGTGGCTCAGACCGACTCTAATAACCCTTAATCCCCAATTCAGACTGATTTCTAGAGTTCGACAAGCTAAAGAAAGCTTCAGACTCGAGCAGAAAAAAAAAAAGGCGAAACGTTGAACATCATAGATAGTTCTTGACCCCCTCTTAATCTCCAGCCCTACACTCATGAACCTCTAAGGTAACATCAACTGGGGAAAGCAGATCTCGTTTGATTTCCTCTATACCACATGCACAAGGTTATCCACCTTTGCCCTAACGGGTCAAACACGCGAAGCCCCATGCACACAGACGCCCGTGTATCATGAAAGAGAGACAATAGATGTTGAGGATAGAACGAATTGAGAAGATTCATATCTTCCCGCGTCATTCAGTGGCTTGCCTACGAGACTAGACCACCCAAACTTAAGATCGTGATGTAGGTTTTTACACCCCCTCCCCATGTACCCAAGTACATACTAGTGGAGAGCCACCTGGCGTGTTTCCTACATTAGCCGAGACTGAATATTAATACGTAGGAGGTGGGCACGCCGCTCCTGAAGGCACGGCATTATTGCAAACTTTGCCAATTAGGCAGACCCTCCTAGACCCGGGGAATTACAATTTGCAGCTTGTCACAGCTACGCAACACGGCCGATCTTTTAAAAAAGTTTCGTGGGAGGTCGGGGGGGTGCGGCGTGGCCTGGCCTCGGCCCCCTCCTCACGTTGCAAAGTGTTCAGAGAATCCCGACTCTCCAGCTTTTAATTATTTTTCCACTTTTTTCCCCCCTTCCTCCTCCCCCCCCCCCCCTTCCCCCCATGTTATAAATATTTTATTAAAGGTTATGAGGATTTTTTTATATTATTTTTGGGATATATGAGTACTGGAGTGTATGTGTGTCAGAGTTGTGCTCACTTTTTTTTTTCTGTTTTCTGTTTTTTTTTTTTTTACTTGATGTTGTTCTGGTTCTGTTCTTGTTCATAATATTATATTTCTATTATTATTATTATTATTATTATTATTATTATTATTATTATTAGTATTATTATTTAAAATATTGTTATTTTATTATTATGATCATTGATTTTATCAATAATGATGATAATAATGATAATGATAGTAATGATAATAATGATAATATCAATGATGATCGATAATGATAATAGTAATGATGATGATAATATTTAGATTTATAGTATTATCAAAATAATGATAATAATTAAAGCCCAATGGTTATGATATTACCGATATTTTCCTTATGCACATTCTATACACTATAGACATAGCTATCTCGAAGGGTGAATCATGATGTGTGGTTTGAAATGAAAGATTATATATTCACATTTACCAGGCCTCTGTTTCCCATTTGCCCTTTGATCTAACGTCTCCATTTATCATAAATATCGAAGTTTTCTTTATCATAATGAATGAGTCTTGAGATTTAAGAAAATAGAGTAATTGAGAGTGGTGGAGATATTGGAGTTTGTCTCAAGGTAGATAAGAGAAAGAAGATAATGAAGTTGGTCTCTAGGTAGATAAGGGAAAGAAGGTATTGAAGTTGGTCTCTAGGTAGATAAGAGAAAGAAGATATTGAAGTTGTTCTCTAGTTAGATAAGGGAAAGAAGATACTGAAGTTGGTCTCTAGATAGATAATGGAGAGAAGATACTGCAGTTGCTCTGTAGGCAGATAAAGAAGATACTGAAGGTGGTCTCTAGGTAGATAAGAGAAAGAAGATACTGAAGTTGGTCTTTAGGTAGATAAGAGAAAGAGTGTAGACACGAAAGCCAGAGAGGGTGACTGCAAGAATGTTTTGTGTCATCCACAACTACGTCTATGTGGACCTCGAAGGGATGGTAAGTGTCTGCTGCTGTTTGAATTCTTTCGTAATTTTTCGTTTACCGGTATTACGTGATGATTGCAGCTAGGCAGAACGAAGATAGAAAAGAAAATAATGAAGTGACGCGAATAGAATCGTCATACACTACTGTATTTGTGAGAAATTTAATGATAAGTGTATGATTCATGTGATTCAAATTCCATTGTCAAATCTTTAAAGTTGGTTTAGAAAGAAAATGGGAGGAGGATTTTTCTGAAGATCATATGAGAATAAGGATTATACAAGGGTAGAAAAAAAAAATGACTAAGAAAAGAATTGGTGTCCAACATTTCCTAAAAGTCCAAGGACACCTAGTGCTAAGGAGAAAGATTCTTCAAAGGCATTAAGAAAACGGGAGAGTTTGGACTGAGGAAGTGAAGGAGATGTGTGACAGAACGTACGTCCCAGGGCCAAACTTGGCCAGCGTGTCTTAGGTGACCTTTCTGTTTCCCATTTGACGAAGAAATTGTGGATATTTTTCAGGATTTTGGAGATGACTCGTGTGTGTGTGTGTGTGTGTGTGTGTGTGTGTGTGTGTGTGTGTGTGTGTGTGTGTTGAGGGATGGGGTGGCAACGGTTGGTCTGGAGTTCGATCTGTTGGAGGAGTGAGAGAGGAGCGATTTTAAACATCGTTGATATGTTGGCAAGCGTCTAGGATGTTCGCCCAAAATGTTGGTATATATTTTGCTCGGGGCAAGAACTATCGGCCACACACGTGTATAAGGACGAGTGGTGTGTTGGCGAGTGTCCAGGAGTTGAGGAATAGTGGTAATATATATATATATATATATATATATATATATATATATATATATATATATATATATATATATATATATATTGGTGTGGTTAAGGGGCGAAGAAAAAAGAAGGGGTGGATTACTTTCAAGGATAAGATGTATCATGCATTGACGAGAGTCCAGGACTTAAAGGAAAGCCTCGTATCCCTTTAATTTCAAAGGGGAAGAATGTGCGATAGCAGCTGTTTTGGATGGATGATATTCCCGCGCATCGGAAATGATATCAGATGGTCTGGTGATGGGAAAAGATAATGTCAAAGCGCATCATTAAGTCTCCCTGTTCACTTAACGTGGTACCACTGTGGCCTTGCCTTATGACAATATCGTGCCATAGGTACATGTAAAGTAGGTAGATAAGCGAGTGTATAAGTAGGTAAGTGAATCAGTAGGTACGGGTATCCATCATGGTCCATTTTTGCTTCGGGGGGAAATAATAGGTACATGTAAGTAGGTAGATGAGTTAAATAGATATAAGTAGGTAGGTAAGTATGTAAGTAGGTAGGTAGGTACTCATGGGTTTGAGTACGTTAATATCGGGACGAGTATCTGTAATAGACCATGTTTGTCTCGGGGGGGGGGGGGGGGAATATTATCCCTTTTTACCATTACCTATTCTTGGAAACCCCACAAACTCTCCCCGTCAGCGAACAAGACCAAATTACCCATCCTCTCCTCTCTTCGCTCGAGTACTGCTGATGGTAATTTAGAGAGAAAGGAAAAAGAAAATGGGGAGACAATGTAGTCTTTAAGGTGTGAGCTCAGCCAGGCTAGATGGATCTGTCTTGTGTGTGTGTGTGTGTGTGTGTGTGTGTCTTTTTTTTTTTTAGGAATTTGTCTTAGCCGCGTGTGTTTTTATCTATTGTTTTTACAACTCTCTCTCTCTCTCTCTCTCTCTCTCTCTCTCTCTCTCTCTCTCTCTCTCTCTATATATATATATATATATATATATATATATATATATATATATATATATATATATATATATTGACTGGATTAATGCCATCTCAGTTCTTAACTCTAACTCCAGTACCACGAGAAATATCATCGAGTCTTCTATTATTAAATACACAAAGAGTTATAACCTTAATATTAGTGAAGGTCTTTACAAATTGGATAGCTTTATTGTTGATAAAGTTTGTAACCAATTCCCCTTCTTGTCCACATAAGTTTATGATACCCTCCTTGTCTGTCTTCGACAATCACGGGTTTACCAAATGGCGTCCTAGCTACGTCTCTTCGATGCATATCAGCTGACTTATATTTCGTTCTTGTGTCTACCCTGATGATATGATTATTACACGAAAGTGCACAAGGGAACATATCGTGTCTCATTTTCTCCGTGGACTCATAGGAATATATATATATATATATATATATATATATATATATATATATATATATATATATATATATATATATCTTTTGTCCGACCTCCTTCGTCCTTTTCATTATTTACCGAGCAAGAACTTGACTCCGGCTTGTCAACAGCGTTATTTCCCCTCTTTGCCCTGTGATGAATCATGGATCATATTTGTGCATTACCAAAGAGGGGGACACGAAAGGAGAGAGAGAGAGAGAGAGAGAGAGAGAGAGAGAGAGAGAGAGAGAGAGAGAGAGAGAGAGAGAGAGAAAACGAACTCTGATTACAGAGTAGAGTTGGACGAGGAAAGGAAATGAAACATGTCGATATTCATAGGATTATTAATTGTGTTTTTTGCGTATGTTTTGTATGTTTTATGCACTGTCATCTGTCATAATTGACAGTTTCATCACCTAGCCCTCTGCTTTCACCCACGACTACGGTAAAGTTTTCCTTTACATATTTTCCAGCACGGTTCTCACTTGACTTCTTCCTGTGATTGCTCTAACTTTGCATCTTTCGTATAAGTGTTCACTATCGAAATGATCCAAACTAGTTTAGATACTTTTTTTCGTGATCAAATGGCCCTCTACTTTTCTCTCTTCCACGGTGAGGAAGGTTCATGGCGTCTAAGCCTATCTGTTATCTCTTCATGTTTCGGTAAGTGTCGTGACCAAACCTGAGAAGCATATTCTAGTCTTGGTGTAATAAATGCTATGAATAGTTTACTTGTAAGATTTTGTTATCATTCATGCGCTTAAAAGCAGTTCTGATTATTGCTAGCAGACAATTTGCTTCCATTAAGATTCCTCTGATGTAGAGCTTTGGATACAGGGTGATTACAAAGTGGAGTCCCAAGCTTCTCTCACACACACACACAGAGATTCCTGCATATCATTCTCTGCCTGATATTGCTCTTATCAAGGCCTTCCTTCACTGTGTCCCAAACTTATTGCTTTACATTTGCTTAAGTGGAGCTTTACCAGTTATGTATCTCATGGCCAGCTTTTGAGTTTGTTTAGGTCCCCTTGTTTAAGTTTGATGCAATTCTTATCATTATTTCCGTCTCTCATGACCCTGACATCTTTCGAAAACATTTTCAGCTATGAATCCAGTCCTTTTGGCAAGTGATATAGTGAGGTATTAAGAAAAAAAAAAAAAGAGCAGTGGTCCTAGTACCGAGCCTTGCGACACGTCAAGAATATGGACTCGAACTCGTTTTCGACCGATCCTTCCAGGACTCGGCCCCATTTCCAAAAAGCTCCTTGAACATACGTCCTCTGTTTATCTTCGTCTAAAGTATCTTTTTTACCCGGTGAAGGAGTCGCTGCTTCATTCCTTCCTTAAGATCGAGTTTCCTGACCAACCTCTTTTACGAGTGTGAGTTCGTGTCAAACGCTTTCTGTTTGTGAAGAGACACACGATTCGACAAGCCTTCCCGTTTCTTTCAAACGGAACTCATTCTCTCATAAAAGTCTTCGTGATTTGATACACGTGAGCTTCTTTCTCTAAATTTGTGTTGTATCTCACTTAGGTCGTGTCTCATTTGCGCAAAGTCTTCCATTCTCTCATTCAGTGACGCACTGACAATTATTTCAGGTGGTTCGCCAAACGTGTCTGCACGCTTTTTCATCACACAAGGGGAAACTTTATCTCTCTCTCTTTCTTTATATACTTGTTCCTTGCTCACCTGTACCGTTCATCTGACTGGCTTTTGTAACGCTTATGTCGCCCCCTTTACTCTATTTGGAAATGTAGGTCCTAAAGTTTCCATTTTCTATTTCACTAAGCCTCCCTTGGCAATGACTCATTTCGTGGCTTCTGAATCCCATTTTCCAATTTGCGATGTCAAAAGAAATTGTCGAACTGCATGATTTCCACGATTGTATCTCCTCTTTGAGTCTGGCGTCCACTCTGATCTCTTTCTTTTATATCCTCGTTAACCACATGTCAAACTCAGAAATCAAATGACCATTTTTTCTTGTTCCTTCAGTTGGTGTAACGTTATGTGGCTATTGTCAGTATCTTTGCTACTGTGTGCAAAGTTACGATTTAGTAATGAGAGTGGATCATTTTCTCTGTTTTGATAGTGTTTCGTGATGATAGGATAAGTTTCCTGTATATATTTGAAGAACTTTTGTCTCCATGACCGTTTTCGTCAGAATGCTTAGATACACACATTTTGTTTTCTCTGGATTTAAAGTTCCCATAGTATTAGAATTTTACCATATCTGAGGATGGCGTCTCCCTTCTTCCTGCACCATCCTAAATATTCATATATTTTTGTAATTGTATATATTATATATATATGTATATATATATATATATATATATATATATATATATATATATATATATATATATATATATATATATATAATGTACTTCATTCACATTCCTGAGAGAATTTTAGATTATCCTGTTACGTACTGTTTTGATAGTCGATTCATGGGTACTGGGTTAATGGGTCATCCATGGGTACTGTGTCAATAGGTTCTCCATGGGTACTGGGTTAATAGGTCATCCATGGCATGGGTACTGGGTCAGTGGGTCATCCGTTCACATTTCCTGAAACATGACGTCATTTCTTATTAACAGGGGATCTATCCCACTCCTCTTATATCTTCTCTTTCCCTCCTTATCTTCATCTATCCCTCCAAAACGATTATTTTTGTATATCTATCTTGAGTCTTTAAGTACCGAAATAGCAGGACAAGAGTGTTTTATAGTGGACCTTATCTGCCTTCTAAGTTCTGTCTTCACTGCTCTTACATCATCAGGTGCTGACCCCCACTCCAGTATTTCGGCACTGAAACTCCTGTTCTTTGCCATGTACTGCCAGTCCATCCACGTCTCTGAACACGATAGAAAAGTTGACTCTTGCCACGCTTAATGCTCTTGTACCTCTCTATCGCACTAACGAGAGTGTTACCTGTTCTTTTAGACTCGTTTGATTATCCGTTTTCATCACCTTGTGTATGTGGTCTTCACTTCCCCTCCCTCAGTCTAACACCTCTGGTGTATATGACTCAGTGTTGTCTCGTTTTCATAGATTCTTTAGCCTGTAGTAGAGCCCTCTCAAGGCGGCTGGAGTGGAATGAAAGGAATATAAGTGTCCCTCATTGTACCAAAGGGAGTGAGAAAAAAAATGAATAAAAAGAAATGTTTCTCTTATCTCTAAAGAGTCGATGTATAAAGTACATTATTTCTCCAGTTAACAAGAATGTAGAACTTTTTATGAATGCTCTTTGGCTCTCTCCCACCGACGTATACATATGAATATGCTGTTACATATTTTTTTTTTCTCGTTTCTAAATATCGTTCGCGTTAGCATATATGAATACATAAATGTATAAATATTTTGCTTGACATTAATTAAATTTTGGATGTTGGGCCCTGAAGTTGAAAAAAAAAAAACTCCGTTTTGATTTGAATCCTTTGTGGAAACGTGATGATATAAACTCCTAATTTTGATGTCTTGTGGGTAAATAAGCCTCAAGATTTCCTTTCAAATTTTGCATTGCTGTGTATGGCACCTCTCTCTGTCATCAGGGCAGCGATGTTTTGGCTCAACTTTCAGGTTAAATAAGCAAATAAAGTTACTAGTAGTCGTGACCCCCAAAGAGAGTTATTACGAAGTAGACGGCATGTCGGCTCCCGCATGGATACAAAATTACATTATTGAAGGTAATCATTACTGATTACCCTTGTTTTTCTTCATGATATCGACCAGTTCTCATTTTCTTTAATACCATTAGTCTATAAGTCATTAGTATTTCTTCCATTGCCTCAATTTCATCTTTTGAATGGAATATCCACGGGATTTGACCTTAATGAGGTTGTTAATTACTTCATTCACTGGGTTATTACCACCAGTCCTTTTACCCATTCAACTGACAGTCATACACTTACAATTATAGTCTAAAACAATTCATCTATTAGTTTTGTCTTTATTTTCTTTTCCTTTTTCATACAAAACCATCAAAATCCCCTTTCCATCCTCCTGCCACCTCCTCACCTCACATACTACAGCAACAAGCTACCACTTTACGATAATTTGCCTCGCCAGATTCTGTATTCTCTTTGTCCATCTAGTCTATGTGGGTTGTAGGCTTATACTAAATATGCTCTTAGTTTTCATTTACAGCGTAAAGACTTATGAAGTATTCACATACGTTCATCCCAAAGCTATTTACACTCCCTGGCTTCTTGACTGCTGGCAGACATGCTGGTGGGTGTGTGTGTGTGTGTGTGTGTGTGTGTGTGTGTGTGTGTGTGTGTGCCATTACCGTTCGTGTGTTACGGGGAAGACAGTTTACGCTCGTGTTGCCCCGTCTTTTAACCTTGTGTATATGTACTGTGTCTCTTTACTTTTATGTTTGTACACACACACACACACACACACACACACACACACACACACACACACACACACACCTCTCAGACCAGTCTGAACAAGGTGGTCGTTTATTGACCAACGCCTAGGGGAGGATGAACAGCTTGGAATACCTGTGGGCCTACTGCCGCGTCCAGGGTTCGAGCTCGTGTGCGTGTCTGTGTTAATCATGATTGTTAACGATAACCACCTTTGCCACGGAAGTGTGTGTGTGTGTGTGTGTGTGTGTGTGTGTGTGTGTGTGTGTGTGTGTGTGTGTGTTTAATCACCTCATTTACTTTAGAAATATGAAAAATCTTACTGTCATTATACAGGAACATCCTTAAAACACTATTATATATGGCGCACTTTGAAAAAGATGATATCGTAACACTAGCTAACAGAACGGCTCTTGAGTTTTCTGAATGTTTATAATGAGATGCAAACACACTCTTTTTTTTTTTTTTTGTCATGGGTCCTCTACAGCCCTCGCCTGCCCGGCACTTTAGAATAACCATTTGAGGGAGAAAAAGAAATTTCGGAGCATGAACGTACACACGGCACAAAAAGGATCTTTACACTTCCTGAGTTACGTAATATGACATAAGGACGAAAAAATCTGAGAACGTGCTTAGCTTCTTTAAGAGTTAACGAGTGATCTTTCCGAGACCTATCGTTCACTGTTGTAAAGATACTTTTTTTTTTTTTTTTTTTTTAGCTGTTTACATAAGTCCTTTTATAGACAGATACAGATGCAAAGAATATATTCCGTGGAAAATTGATTGCGTTTAGAGTATGATTATCATGATGTAAAATCCGAGATTATAATGATCTAATGATTAATGATACATATACTTTTATATAGAGGTAACAGACCTTCATATGGAAACGTACACAGATACATCATACACTAATACTCATACGTACATACTGATTTACCTTCATGGAGAAATACGGGCACACATACATACGCATACATATACGCGAGTACAAATGTGTATCCTTATGTGCGCGCGTACACACACACACACACACACACACACACACACACAATAACACATATATACACACAGGGCATGAACATATGTACAAGTATACCGTATATAGTCATATGAACCATCTTTAACATCAACATTAGGTCGAGATTAGATGTGCAGGGCTGTGGGGCCAGTACAGCGACAAGCCACACCTCCCTCGGAGACTTAGGAAATGGTCGAGTTTCCGGCGTGTATGATAGGGGGAAAGTGACGTATTATTATTCTGGTTGGAGAGAGAGAGAGAGAGAGAGAGAGAGAGAGAGAGAGAGAGAGAGAGAGAGAGAGAGAGAGAATAGGCTACTTGCTTCATTACTTACTAAATTATTTACTTACTTACGAGTACGTACGAAGAAGATCTGGCCAAACGTCAGGGCTAGCGCGTGCCGCTCACCGCAGAAAAATCTACAGTTACGAAGAACGCGTTGTGCGAGTTACGTGTTGTCAAGTGATATGTGCATGATGTTTGTGGACTGGAAGCCAACAGCAGCTGACCCTACGTGTGTGTGTGAGGCAGAAAGAGAAAACAGCTTTATAAAGTTATATAGATACACAGACCAGACACAGACCCAAGGTCTATTTGGGCCAAAGAAGGGCAGAGGGATAAAGAAGAGGAGAGGAGGAGGAGGAGAGGAGGAAGAGGAGGATGAGGAAGAGGATTTTGCAACAGAGAAGGGATGGAAGTATGAAAGGTAGGAAAGAGAAACTAGATTGAGTAGAAGAGGGAAAGAGAAGAAAGAAGCAGTTCATTTGATATATAATGATGTCATATATTATACCATGTTTCCGTTATGTTTTCCAATCTTTGCTTAATATGACCGATGAGAGATATAGAAGTAATGATCTGGAAACATTTCAACATTTTAAATTCGAAATGATGTAAACGAATCGCGAGCTACAAGAGCGACAGTCTGGAGCATTCTTCGTAGACAAGTCGTACGTTTTAATTAATGAAATTCCTTTTAGAAGAGAAATTTAAGCGTTTACTCTACATAACTGAGAGGCCAATCAACGAACTTTATGAAAAACAGAAGTAGATTATACAAATGACGAACCCTCAAAAAAAAATGATAATGCACTTTGTTCGTATATATAATATATATATATATATATATATATATATATATATATATATATATATATATATATATATATATATATATATATATATCTTCCCCTCGTTTTTTTTTAATTTTCCAAAAGAAGGAACGGAGAAGGGGGCCAGGTGAGGATATTCCCTCAAAGGCCCAGTCCTCCTGTTCTTAACGCTACCTCGCTAACAGCGGGAAATGGCGAATAGCTTGAAAGAAAGAAAAGAAAGAATATATATATATATATATATATATATATATATATATATATATATATATATATATATATATATATATATATATATATATATATATATAAGCAACACCCTTCCAAACCAGTATGAAACTCCACCCATCAGACGTACACATATAAGAAGCAACACTACCCAGACAAACACGAGTCATACATTCCTCTCAACGCTTTGGACACCACCCACGACTGATAACTGCATGGTAATCCTTATATCACCATACATGACTTAAACTCCACGTAGAACTATACACTAATGAAGATCACACACAGACATATGAACTGAACAAATATGTGCTAAAAGCTAGAAAGAAACTCTATCTCCATTTCTTTAATCCTTACAAAACATCGACTCTTCCACTAAATCTCATAGATGTTCTCCTCACCCAAGACCAAACTCCACAGATCCAACACAGTAGACCTACAGGCTAACGCACACCCTCCCTCCAGCATAATATTCCCAGACACCTGCTACAGAATACCCGTAGATTTTGTAGGTTTCCTAAAGGAAAAATCTCTACGAGATTAATACCAATGGAAGTCCATAAATAAACTCCAGTGGTGAAGGAAATCTATACATGTTGAAGAATGAGAGAATAAAAGAAAATTCTACATGGAAAGTATATATATATATATATATATATATATATATATATATATATATATATATATATATATATATATATATATATATATATATATATATATTCCTATGAGTCCACGGAGAAAATGAAACACGATAAGTTCCCAAGCGCACTTTCGTGTAATAATCACATCATCCGGGGAGACACGAGAGAAATAATGTGTGTGTGTGTGTGTGCGTGTGTGTGTGTGTGTGTGTGAAAACAGCACCACTGGAACAACATAAAACGGCCCAGCTCCCTTCTGTCTGGGGGGAGGATAAAAGGGGGATGAGGGGGGGGAGGGGGGCTAGATTTATTCGCCCTCTCTGTGTATCCCACCCCAACGCCCCAACCCCCCCGGGCGAAAAAGATATACACCGCCCCCCTATCTCCTCACACTGTGCCATGAAAAAAAGAAAAAAAAATAGCTCCACACTGACCCCTCCCCTCCTCCCCTCCTCCCCCACCTCCCCTTTTCAACCCTTTCAAAGTAGCGAAATGAAAAATGCGGGTGGGTGGAGCTGGTGGGAGAGGTGGGTAGGTGTGTTAGGGGAAAGAGGAGGGATGGGGAGGCGACGGAGGATGGGGGAGTGAGGGGGAGGACTGCCGCCTCCATCCCTACAGTGCCGCGCGGAGATAGTCACACATCAAAGGCGAGAGAGAGAGAGAGAGAGAGAGAGAGAGAGAGAGAGAGAGAGAGAGAGAGAGAGAGAGAGAGCCTATTAACGCAGCCGGAAATTTATGTCTAAATTAGAATTCATATAGTGGGGTTAGGGGGGGAGGAGGGGTGGGGTTGGGTGATGGTTGAGGTGGGATAAGGTAGGATGGCGAGGGATAGCAGGAATGGGGATAGATGATAAGGTAGTGGGATGGAGGTGGGATGGTGTTTGTGTATGGAGGACTTGGTGTCAATGAATAGACGGGGGAAGGAACAGGGGGATGTGGGGTAAGGTCGAGACATGGGGGAGATCATAAGGGTCGTGAGAATGACTGGATAGGTCGTGGTAAAGAGAGAGAGAGAGAGAGAGAGAGAGAGAGAGAGAGAGAGAGAGAGAGAGAGAGAGAGAGAGAGATGTATGGATAGGTCGTGGTGGAGAGAGAGAGAGAGAGAGAGAGAGAGAGAGAGAGAGAGAGAGAGAGAGAGAGAGAGAGATGAATGGATAGGTCGTGGTGGAGAGAGAGAGAGAGAGAGAGAGAGAGAGAGAGAGAGAGAGAGAGAGAGAGAGAGAGAGAGATGAATGGATAGGTCGTGGTGGAGAGAGAGAGAGAGAGAGAGAGAGAGAGAGAGAGAGAGAGAGAGAGAGAGAGAGATGAATGGATAGGTCGTGGTGGAGAGAGAGAGAGAGAGAGAGAGAGAGAGAGAGAGAGAGAGAGAGAGAGAGAGAGAGAGAGAGAGATGAATGGATAGGTCGTGGTGGAGAGAGAGAGAGAGAGAGTTGCCCTACAAACCCCTACAGCGGAATGTTTTTTTACCAAGCTAACAGTGGCTAGCGCGTAGCCCTCACAGCAGATCTCGATGGTCAAATGATACTGCGTACCCTCAGCTGGCCACCACCGTTATCTCTCCAGGGTTCAATCTGGACGTGATATCCAACACACGTCAAGTTTTCGTACAAGTGTTTCTGTCTAGGTCCCATGTACGATCCTTATTTTATTTTCCCCCCCTGGTACTATGATGAACAATCGTTTGAAGTTTCCTAGCCTGGCTTTCATATATTTTTGTTATTAGTTTTTTTGATGTGTTCCGCGGTATCCTTGTGGGTTTGATGATATTAACATATATATATATATATATATATATATATATATATATATATATATATATATATATATATATATATATATATATATTATTTATTATTATACTTTGTCGCTGTCTCCCGCGTTTGCGAGGTAGCGCAAGGAAACAGACGAAAGAAATGGCCCAACCCACCCCCATACACATGTATATACATATGTCCACACACGCAAATATACATACCTGCACAGCTTTCCATGGTTTACCTCAGACGCTTCACATGCCTTGATTCAATCCACTGACAGCACGTCAACCCCGGTATACCACATCGCTCCAATTCACTCTATTCCTTGCCCTCCTTTCACCCTCCTGCATGTTCAGGCCCCGATCACACAAAATCTTTTTCACTCCATCTTTCCACCTCCAATTTGGTCTCCCTCTTCTCCTCGTTCCCTCCACCTCCGACACATATATCCTCTTGGTCAATCTTTCCTCACTCATCCTCCCCATGTGCCCAAACCACTTCAAAACACCCTCTTCTGCTCTCTCAACCACGCTCTTTTTATTTCCACACATCTCTCTTACCCTTACGTTACTCACTCGATCAAACCACCTCACACCACACATTGTCCTCAAACATCTCATTTCCAGCACATCCATCCTCCTGCGCACAACTCTATCCATAGCCCACGCCTCGCAACCATACAACATTGTTGGAACCACTATTCCTTCAAACATACCCATTTTTGTTTTCCCAGATAATGTTCTCGCCTTCCACACATTCTTCAAGGCCCCCAGAATTTTCGCCCCCTCCCCCACCCTATGATCCACTTCCGCTTCCATGGTTCCATCCGCTGCCAGATCCACTCCCAGATATCTAAAACACTTCACTTCCTCCAGTTTTTCTCCATTCAAACTCACCTCCCAATTGACTTGACCCTCAACCCTACTGTACCTAATAACCTTGAGTGAGTGCTCAAATTACAGAGGTATAAGTTTGTTGAGTATTCCTGGTAAATTATATGGGAGGGTATTGATTGAGAGGGGGAAGGCATGTACAGAGCATCAGATTGGGGAAGAGCAGTGTGGTTTCAGAAGTGGTAGAGGATGTGTGGATCAGGTGTTTGCTTTGAAGAATGTATGTGAGAAATACTTAGAAAAGCAGATGGATTTGTATGTAGCATTTATGGATCTGGAGAAGGCATATGATAGAGTTGACAGAGATGCTCTGTGGAAGGTATTAAGAATATATGGTGTGGGAGGAAAGTTGTTAGAAGCAGTGAAAAGTTTTTATCGAGGATGTAAGGCATGTGTACGTGTAGGAAGAGAGGAAAGTGATTGGTTCTCAGTGAATGTAGGTTTGCGGCAGGGGTGTGTGATGTCTCCATGGTTGTTTAATTTGTTTATGGATGGGGTTGTTAGGGAGGTAAATGCAAGAGTTTTGGAAAGAGGGGCAAGTATGAAGTCTGTTGGGGATGAGAGAGCTTGGGAAGTGAGTCAGTTGTTGTTCGCTGATGATACAGCGCTGGTGGCTGATTCATGTGAGAAACTGCAGAAGCTGGTGACTGAGTTTGGTAAAGTGTGTGGAAGAAGAAAGTTAAGAGTAAATGTGAATAAGAGCAAGGTTATTAGGATATATATATATATATATATATATATATATATATATATATATATATATATATATATATATATAATGTTAGGTCACCGCAAAGTCTGCGCCTCTTAAGAGAACTTGTAAGTATGGTTATTATCATAATTATTATTATCAATGTCATTGTTATTATTATAATTATTATTATTATTATTAGTTTTATTAGATATTATTATCATTATCTTTATTATCATTATTGTTATGATTTTTATAATTGATTTTATTATTATTATTATTATTATTATTATTATTATTATTATTATTATTATTATTGTTGTTGTTGTTGTTATAAACAGTACTAGCAATAATCGTGTTGTAGTTATAGCTGTCGTAGCGACAATGCTAGTATAATAGCAGTATCATATAATTCAGTGCTTCACTGAAAGCACGTGGGTGGCGAAAATTTTACCTTAGCACTGCTGTACACTTTAAGGAACTTAGAAAGCCTTATCTGTCTTTCGTCAGAGGCGACACTGCAGCTCATAAATCGCTGCCGGCAGGTAATTATGTCAAGAAATTTTTTTAAGTTGTTCGGTTGGATGTGTTGGATGTACATTTCTCACTTGGGTTCTTTACCACCTTCGCTCGTGGTGGTAGTGATGATCGTGTCTGCGTTTGAGGAGCAGGAGGAGGATGAGGAGAGGAGGAGGAGGAGAGAGAGAGAGAGTGGAGGGAGAGGAGAGGAGGAGGAGAGAGAGAGGAGGGGGTAGGTGGTGTTAGGAGGAGGCTGGGGCACAGCCGGATATGAGCCTTGATCGTGGACACCTCATCTCCTGTGGTGGGTGTTAAGACTCTGTTGTTCTCTCTCTCTCTCTCTCTCTCTCTCTCTCTCTCTCTCTCTCTCTCTCTCTCTCTCTCTCTCTCTCTCTCTCTCCTGCAGTGGGCATTTCAGTCACACGGACGATATCCTTAGAAATCCTCAACAAATATCACTTGATATCCATTCCTGGGCCGTATTTATTTCAGTTAAATTTTTATTCAGTCTACCACGACTATTCAACTTCGGAAATGGATTTATTTTTTTATCCCCCAGTTTTGAGCTAATTACTTAATCGGCCCCAGAGGATCTGATTCGAGTGATAAGGACCGGATGTAAGAGATGTGAGAGCAGCGCCCCAAAGCTCGTCCATAGCGTAGGATGATACAACAATGTGAATAAAAAAAAAATTAAGTCTTGCTCTTGAGAGCTACGAAAACACTGCAGGGGGAATGATAAATGAAATAACAGGCAGTAATAGACCGCTGGATCCATTTCGAAGCTGTTTATGACATTTGGGGTAAAAGGGTGTGTTCCATTTTGCGTTCCTGGGGAGGGAGGGAGGGAGGGAGGGTCAGTAAGGCTGTCATCCTCAGACGGTCCACACAGGAGAGGAATACGCGAGACCCTTAATACGTCGGTCTTGTACAACGAACCGTCAGTCACTCGACGTTACTCCAGATCCTGTGGATCTTCTTGACCTCGAGAGGTTCCTTCTGGTTGGCCGCTTGAGGTGAATTCCACACACACACACACACACACACACACACACACACACACACACGATCCTTGGTTGATAGAAGGCGCTTCACAAACCCCTTGGTTAGAGGGCGCTTATCATCTGCTGGTAAAGGGAGTTTACCGGGCGTTCATTATCTCCTGGTAAAAGGGGCGTCCATTATTCCTCGGGTAAAGGGCGATCATTATCCTCGAGTAGACGACAATTACTATCGTCTATCTAACTGGTGGTGGGCGTTTCCTTATCGTATGTCCAACACGTAGAGAGCGCCGGGTTGAGGGACCCTGTCATACAGACAGCAAAAGAGGAGGAGGAAGAGGAGGAGGAGGAGGTGTCTAAGAGAATGGAGCATAGGCCAGATGGGAGAGGGGGATTCCCTGCATCGTGAAGAGCTTGGGGCAGCTTTGGCCATATACGATGGAATTGACATTTTCCTCGCCGCTATGCCACATAAAGGGGGCGCCCTCCCCCGTCCACAACGCCACGGGCGCGCTTAACCGGAGCCTGGGGTAAGGCTGGTGATCATGGACTATGGAACGGTTGTAGAAATACGTGTAACTGTACTTTTACACCTTCGACCAAACATTTATTTGAATGATTACGAAAATGTTGATAACTGTGAACACGGACCCGTCACTCATTGAGAATTGTATCTGTTTTCTTCACTATCCTTGGAGGTTTCGATGTAAATATATCCACAAGAGGGTCTCTTTTTTTTTTTTTTTTTCATCCGTGTCTCCACATCAGCACCTCGAGCCTGTACGTCATGCCGTGATGCCTGGAGACCAGCACCAAGCACCGTCTCCCATCATCACTATCATCATCATGTGTGTGTGTGTGTGTGTGTTTTTCTCGGCATCAAGTATAACCTGTCATGGCTTCACCTACGTTTCCATATAGCTTGAGGACGTTGACAGATGGCTTTGCACGGCCCAGTGCTTCCTCCCCTTCCTCCCTTTTAGAAAGAGGGAAGTCGGGGATGAGGGTACGTGCGTAGACACGGGCCTCGGGTTTGGCATACGGAAGATAAGGGATTCAAACACCCAAGCACAGTCCTCTCTTCTTTTGCAAGACGCGTGTTATCTGTTACCTTGAAGTTCTACATCGAGGACAGTTGCTTAAAGACTGGTCTCTTAAACTCGTGAAGTCTTCCTGTAAGACTCGTTAAGACCAGAGGGTTCGTAAGAAGTCGCTTGTGCCTTCACTGGATCAGAGGCAAGAGAGGCGTCCAAAGCTGTGATGTAAAGTGATTTCAGACCTGTGTAGTGTACGGTGTCGGGCAGGTAAGAGAGCAGGTGCTAGTGGCTGGGAGGAGCCCTCCTGAATATAGATTAGCTGACACTCAACCGGCAATGCTCATCGAAGGATTTTTGTCACTGGCTGAGGAAAACTGTGTAGCTTTTTGTCACAAGCTTGAGGGGAAACTCTGTTGCCTTTTGTCACTGGCTGAGGAAAACTGTGTAGCTTTTTGTCACAAGCTTAAGGGGAGACACTGTTGCCTTTTGTCACTGGTTGGGGGAAACTGTTGCCTTTTGTCACTGGCTGAGGAAAACTCTGTTGCCTTTTGTCACTGGCTGAGGAAAACTCAGTTGCCTTTTGTCACTGGCTGAGGAAAACTCAGTTGCGTTTTGTCACTGGCTGAGGAAAACTCAGTTGCGTTTTGTCACTAGCTGAGGAAAACTTTGTTGCCTTTTGTCACTGGCTGAGGAAAACTCAGTTGCCTTTTGTCACTGGCTGAGGAAAACTCAGTTGCCTTTTGTCACTGGCTGGGGGAAATTCTGTTAATTTCCGTCAATTTACACAAAGCATCCAGTCTTAAGTTTTGCAAATTGACTCGAGTTCGAAGGGATGCCTTTGTAACATCTGAAGTTGAAAGTGATACCGATTAACGTGCACAACTTGGTGGCACTTTAGGGCCAACAGAGCTTAGAGTTAGAGGGGGAGTCTTTGATGGTTTCTGAAGCAAGTCATTCCATCAGGTCTCAGGCATTTACCTGTGTCTTAACGACTTCGGAAAGCACAGAAAATCGATCTGGTCGACGAAATACTTCGAGTGCCGATAGAGGGAAAACGTAGAGAACAGTAACCCTGGAATTGGGGAAGAATTTGTGCGTTTTAAGCCGCAGAATTCGCAACGAAGATGTCAGAAGTTTCGAGATCGCTACTCACCATATTGACATTATGTAATACTCAACGCTGTATTACCTTCAGAGCTGCGAAGTAAGTTCCCCTGATAGATGTCTCCCAGTTCTTGGAGCTTAGGAATACTGAAGGCCTTTAGATAAAGTCCACAGCTCTTGGAGCTGTGAACATCTTACGATATTTGAATAAAGACCACCAAAGCCTAAAGCTGAGAACCCCTTATTGCAGTTGAAGTCTACAAAGCTTAGAGGTAGAGACCACTGGAATGATATACAAGCAAAGGCCACCAAAGCTTTAATTAAAGCTGAGAACCCCTTATTGCAGTCAAAGTCTACAAAGCTTAGAGGTAGAGGCCCCTGGAATGATATCCAAAGGATACCACCAGAGCTTAAAGCTAAGAACCCCTAATTGTAGTTTAAGTCTGCAAAGCTTAGAGGTAGAGACCACTGGAATAATATACAGAGAGAGGCTACCAGAGCTTAAAGCTACTGTAAGGACCCCATCCTGATCGTTCAACAGAGGCCATCATAACGAGCTTGATGTTTGTAATGCTCGGACCCCAAGTCATTCTCTCTTTGTCTGCATCTTAGTTCGAGATGGACCGCTGCCACACCTCCTCCTCCACTCCTCGTAAAAAACGAAAAGAAAGAGAGAAAAACCAGTCGAATCATCTCGTCATGTTTCTTCCCCTGTGCAGCTAGATTTCATTTCCCATTATAGATGAACTTGATACTTATACATAATCCGTGAGTCGGGTACCAGAACCACATCAGGGCTGGTCTAAAGACGTAGAAAGACACTTTACATGCCAGCTGAAAGTAGGGAGAGATAAGTAAGCATAGGAAGTCTTACACTGCCATAGAGTGAGGTAAATTCCCTTGGAAAGCATAGTACAGTAGAGCCATTCTTCCGTCTTGTCTTGTGACCAGGGTATTTGTGTCGATTGCCTCCCTGTCCGGCGGAATGGCCAGGGGGATGGTGGAGACGACGACAACCTCCGCGATGGTGCTAAGTCGTCAGCAAGATGTTGATCGGGTCGAGGCACATCACTCACGATGTGACCTTGGGTCGAGGCGGGAAGAGCCAGAGAGAGAGAGAGAGAGAGAGAGAGAGAGAGAGAGAGAGAGAGAGAGGAGGGAAGGGAGTGGAGGAGAGGGAGGGGGAAGGAGGATTTTCACTTAGTCTGGGAGATCAAAGCTCTGCGAGGAGGTCGTCGAAATGGCTTTAGATGAGTTCCTTGCTTCTGGTGTATAGTGTCGCCCAGCGTCACGTGATCCAAGGTCATGTGGTGGTGCAGCAGCAGCAGCAGTCGGTGATATTTTTCTTCTATCGAAAGATGATACGAGAGTGTGCACATTCTCTCTCTCTCTCTCTCTCTCTCTCTCTCTCTCTCTCTCTCTCTCTCTCTCTCTCTCTCTCTCTATCTATCTATCTATCTATCTATCTATCTCTATATCTGTCTCTCTCTCTCAGTACATATATATGCGCATGTCTTTGTGCGCGTCTTTGCTCACGTATGAGATGTCTTTGTATGTAAATGTGTACGTGTTTTTGTTTCCTTTTGGGTGTGTGCTTATAGATGCACATGTATTCATATACACATGTTTATACGTATGCCTCAAACCAACCTCAACCCTAAACAGTAGTCGTCAGTAACCAACACACATGCCATAAGGAAAGTTACCCACCCACCTTTCACTTTCAGTCACAAAAATGATGCAATTATAACCTTTATTTGATAAAATAAATCTCCAGCAACAAGCTCTAACGACACATAACACACTCTGGCCCATTTACAGTCCTTGCACTGACAAGTACCTTCTTTAAGCACTCCTGTCTACACAACAAAATCACTGACATTTGGAAACTTGCCAACATAATACCATTTCTTTAAAGATAAATATAAACCATCCAACACCCCATCCTCCTACCACCCCATTTCATGTCTGTCTCCAGTATCGAAGCTGAAGAAAGAACTTATCCACAACAGAATTAAGCAAAATCATTTAGGCATATTAATCCTGCAAGGTATTTTTTTTTCTAC
Source organism: Panulirus ornatus (assembly GCF_036320965.1). Classification (NCBI taxonomy): domain Eukaryota; kingdom Metazoa; phylum Arthropoda; class Malacostraca; order Decapoda; family Palinuridae; genus Panulirus; species Panulirus ornatus. The sequence continues at coordinate 8,984,613 of NC_092226.1, read as the reverse complement.
TTTTTTTTTCGTCCGGCGTGTTCGCGGAGGGAGTGGAGGGTGGGAAGAGAGCCTTTGCTTTGCCATCCTTTTCTTCTACTGCTTTTAAGGGAAATTCATCTTCTTTTCTTTAAGTAGTGTTAAGGCGAGAGCACCTCCCATGGACCTTAGGTCTGTGTATCTATGTATCCGACATTATTTTCGAACCAGACCGCCTAACACATCGGTCTATGAAGACACAATAAAGGATCGCCTTCTTGGTCTTAACAAGGGAATCAGCCTTAAAGTTCCAACAAAGGGTAATCGAACTCTTTAAAAAAGTCGTGTCGTCTCGGGAACAAGGATGTCAATAGCATTCCTAATGCTCTTTGATCTTCCTTTATTTATGGCGAAATACTCCAAGGATTTGGAATTGACTTTGTTATTGAAGTGTGCCGTCAGCAGTGGATCTGGTATTTCGCCGATTTTTAACAAATATGAAAACGGGAGAAAAAAAAGAATTTAAAAACTAAATACATCTCTGTGCTAGGCTTTCGTTGAAAGACATATGCGAGAAGTCTGTGCATAGAATTATTCTGGATCATTGAAGAAGAATTGTACATGGATTTTGCCGAGTTGATCCTAGCGATTTTACTTAGGCTCTACAGCGAGAAAGTTACTAAGTTCACTTTGGATTTTCTTGGATGGGAAGAAGTTCAATGTATGTTCAGCGGTCCTTCTTGCCTTCTCTGACTCTCGAGTGATACACAGAGAAGGCAAATAGTGAGACCATTGGAAACGGACGACCTGCTTCGGTAATTTTTGGAATTTGAAGGAAAGGTTAAGACTTGAAAAAGAAGGAAAACGAAGAGATATTGTGGTAAGTATACCTTGCGAAAAGAGGAAGGAAGGTATGGTCATGCGAGGCGCACATAACAGTTAAGGAGAATTCAGAGTGTACGATTGAAGATGAGATGATGATGATGATTTCCAAGGAAAGGGACAGGATGTCGTTAGCCAGTTTGCTGAACTCAGATAGCGAGATTATTAATGCCAGTGTGTTGAGGTGAAGATGTATACAGGCAAGTATGGTCTCGTTTGATAACTTGTGAGCTGTTTCCGCGTGTCCCTGCCACCAAGGCTTGGACTTGTGGACATCCATCTGGCTGCTGCTTCTTATAGTTTTTTTCTGTGTAGACTGACCACACGAGGATTGACCGTTATGTTCCTTTTTTTACGGGAAAGTTAATGCTAAGGAACTCTCACTGATCTTTCTTTAACCTTTCTACCTTTAAGAATGAGATCTACTGATACCGAATGAGCTCTGATTAATTTCTTAATTGTTTTTTTCTCGTACCTTATTTTCTTTTCATCCGATATGGCTGGGGCATGTCATGCTTATACGATATTGGTCATTTATACAAAAAACAAAAAGCAGTTTAGGGCTACAAAAGACATTGTTCAATACAGTTGACATAGGTTATTGAGGATAGATGCAAGAGTGAACTAGTAGGCTATAGGCGCTTTGAGCGGAACTTGGTAATGTTGGATAAGATATCAAAAACTCTAAAGCACCTCAACTCACTACCCCTATTTCTCTTCC